>NC_057814.1:471328544-471483547 GCF_018294505.1 Triticum aestivum | reverse complement strand
ATGTGTGGTGTGTGTGTGTGTGTTTCGGGGGGGGGGGGTCTGCCAGTACAGTATGGGTCGCTTGCCATCGTGTGGGATTGGTTGATTTGTAATGCAGGTGCCACATCAAAGTCCTGAATTGGTTATTTAAAACATTACACAACCCTTTCATACATACATGTTTGGGCACTCACTTGCGTGTGACACTTTCTATGGGCCCGCGAGGTCGTCGTCCATCACTTTGACCTACAGCCAGAGAGATTAATCTGACCATCAAGGATGATTCTTTTTTGTTTGTATTACGGTAGGAGTATATAGTACACGTCGAAGAGGTGGGAGACCAGCATGTACTACATACGCATCATGAACACCTCACTCCGTGTGGGGACTTTCCGATTTCCATGGCAGGTGCCACATCAAAGTTGTGCATTGGCTATTCAAACATCACACAACACTTCCTTGGGCCGCATGCATGCTAGCGATGGTTATCCTATGACACACTCACGTGCGACGCTTTCATCTATGGGCCCGCGAGGTCGTCATCCATGCATGCATCACTTTGACCTACAACAAGAGAGGTTAATTTGACCATCAAGGAGGATTATTTTTGGTTTTTGTTACTGCAGGAGTATATAGTATGTGTCGAAGAGGGGGAAGGGGACCAACATATACTACACCTCATGAACCTCGCTCCGTGTGGGGACTTTACATTTTTGAAGTAGGTGCCACATCAAAGTTGTGCATTTTGGGTATTCAAACATTAGAAACCACACACACCTTCATACATATGTTCAGCCCACATGCAAGCGATGGCGGTTGTCCTTTGGCATTCACTCACGCGGTTATCATCGATATCGATGCTTTTCATATGTGGGCCCACTTGGTCCATCACTTTGATCGACAGCGAGAGAGGTTAATTAATTTGACTTAGGAGGGGATTAATTTTTGGTTTGTATTACGAAATAGATATAGGTCATGCTGTGAGATTTACATAATATATATAGTTTGAGTGCATACATGTGTGTACGCATGAATCCCTTCCCTGGAAGGGGGGGGGGCAGCACACACTACAAAAAAATACACTTCCGTGATGATACGTGTTTGTCACAGTAGGTCACTTTTTGTCATGCATGTACATCATGACGATTTTATGATAGAATCAAGATAGTCATACCTGTGCTATCGTAGAAGTGTTACATGACATTACCAAAAATATCATCACAGAAGTGTCCACTTCCATGACGATAAATGGCGCGTCATGGAAGTATTTTCGTCAAGGGTAACCGACACATTGCATCCACCGTAACGGGTCGCCGTTAAGCTATCGGGTCCGGTTTTGGATCCAATAACCCGTTAATAGCCCGGACCAATGGGGATTTTCCACATGTAAAATTCTCATTGGCCGGAGGAAGCACGTGTTGGCTCACCTTTGGGACAGATGTCATCCACTCATTGGACAGGAGGCGCCTATGATACGTCGACACATGGCATGGCCCAATAGAGGCCCATTCTAGGGAAAAGGCTCACCCGTTTGAGTTGGTCAAAAGGTAGTGGGCCGGCCCACGGAAAGCCTGTTAACGGCGTGTTCGTATATAGCCCATTTACGGCCCGCTAACTCGTGTCTCGTTACGGCCTATCGGAATTAAGCCCAGTAGTTTCATCTAGGCCGTCCAATATGATTCCAGCCCGTTGTAACTTTCGGCCCATGTATGTCCCATGATGTCTTTCGGCCCATATGAGGCCCTTTGTAACTCTTGTCCCATTAACGACCCGTGGTGAAACTGGCCCGTAATGAATAGTGTACCGCTTTATACCCATTAACGACCCATTATATCTTTCAGCCATCTCAGGGCCCATTTATTCTTGGCCGCATTTCCAGCATTCGGTTACTTACGGCCCGTTACTGGCCTTTTATGCTTGTGGGCCAAATTCAGCCTGTGGTTACAGTCGGCCCGTTTGCGGCCCGTTAATCCGTTGGGCCGTTTTCATAGCGTCATCAAATACGGCCGATTAACGACGGCCCATTATGGTCGGCCCATGAACGGACGGTTCCAACTCTAGCCCATTTACGACCCATAATGCAGTCTGTTTTTGGCCCATGTTTAGCCAATCGATCATACAACCCGTAGAAGGCCCATTGATGCTACGACCCGTAGAAGGCCCATTGTTTCTACAGCCATAGAAGGCCCATTGTTTCTACGGCCCTTAGAAGGCCCATTGGTTCTACGACCCGTAGAAGGCCCAGGGTCACTACAGTAGATATGTAGCCCATGGTTATTGTGGCCTAGTTTTAAAGAATAGGTTATTGCGGCCACTAGCAAACCACGAAAAAAGAACTGCACTGACTACAAGCAAACAAATAAACAAGACAACAAGGAAATAAATAAGCAAGCAACTTACACTAGGCTATCACGGCTATTACACATATTACATCCACTGGGCATCAAAGTTTGCCACCAGTGCAAATATAGGGAACAAACCAGCATATCACATAGATTGGTTGTCAAAGTTGGAGACCAGTGCAAATAAACGCCGCAGCAAAACAAGTCCAGAACTGAAACCACTTCGGAAAAGCTCAAGAAACAATGTCCTGGGTACCCATGATGCTGACAAGATGCTTAGAAAGCTTATTAACTTTCTCTTGTTTGGCACTTAAATCCTCCAGCACTTGCTGTAGCACTAGAAAGTATGCATCTGAATTCTGTAGGGACTTCCTCAATCCTTTGGCTTCCTATCATAGAACATCTGATCAATGTCTTTCAAATTGAAGTTGAGACTCAAGAAGCAAAACTGATTCAGGCAGCGAGTTCGAAGAGCTGGTGCCAGCAGTAGTGGCCAGTAACTCCAACTCTACATCAAGACAGGACTTTGGGCTTGTCTGAGTGTCTTCAATATAGTTTTTATCAGCTTTCTTGGAGACCAACAGGGGATGTCTCACTATCTTGAACCTTATATGCCTTACTTCCTTTACCATTGGATAACGGGGTACTCTTGTCCAATATTTTGTCCGCATTCTAAAAGAGAAACAAGCAGACACATCACAGGTTTTTACCATGTTGTATATGAAACTCATTTTGGTAAATCAGTTCAGTAGTAAAGTGGACAGGATAACAGCATGAAACAAACATATATTTATGTACCATGGTCACTTTATGGTCTATATCATTCTAGTTTTTGTTGCCAAATCAAGATAGAGACACAGTTCAAATAATATTTGTTCAAGACAAAGCAGAATAGACAGAATATAAGTGTGGGAAACTACAGAGCAATAACAACACTTGTAATGTGCATGACATGAGAACACAACTGTTTATTCAATTGAAACTGAAATCAACATAGAGCAAGTTACAACAGCAAACCAGTTAAAGAAATAGGTTTAAAACATACATGTTGCACCATTGGAGTTTCAGTTCCATCCTTCAAATTTCAAAATAGTTGGTATGAGTAAATACGGTGATGCAAGAGCAAAGGAGTATGAACCATAGCAATAGAACCTGATCTGAGAACAATTCTTCTTCTGCTTTAAGCGTTGAGTTGGGATTTGGAGTGGTGGTCCTCGTGCTCTGGGTACTGCAGTTCCCTTACTAACTGCTCGTGTTTGGGTGCTCTGTGGTGGAGACAGTGTTGTGTCAACTGGAACCGGGTTACTATCTACTGGGGTTGGGGTTAGAAGGGGTGTAGCTGGTTCTATGTCCAACTAGGTATGGGTACAATCTGCGAGAGTCTGGGTTATGTGTGGTGGGGCTGGTTCTTGGGCAAGTACAACCGTGGTTCTATCTGCTTCGACTGGTAGCACTATCTTTTCTGAAGACCGTGTTGTTACTCCCTTAGATACTGCCATCACCCTCTCCAATTCAAATGGCCGATAAAAAAGAAAAGTAATTGAATGTACATGCATTGTATGATAGACAGGTGCAATGGATAGTGGGGAATAAAAGAGGGCATGAAATAATTCACATTTATGTTGTCTAACCAAACAGGATAGCACGACAAAATTTCACATATATGATGGCTAACTAAACAGGGTAGCATGACACAATTTCACATATATGATGGCTAACTAAAAAAGATGGAAAGACATAGTTCAAAATATGATGACTATGTAAACAGGATGACATGATATAACTATGTAATGTGCTTATTAAATAGGTTGGCATGCCATAATTCACATACATGCCGCCTATGGAAACATGATAGCATGATATAATTCAGGGATAGAATGACATAATTCAAAATATGATGACTGTAAATACTAAACAGGATGAGATGATATAACTATATGATGTATTTATTAAATGGGTTTGCATGCCATTATTCAGATAGATGCTGTGTATGTAAACAGGATGGCATGATATAATTCAAATATATGATTTATATAGTAAGCAAGTAAGCAGATGGCAATCGCATATATGATGTAAAAACTAAGCAATGCAAGACAACATGCATGACATGAGTAATATAACCCTGCCAAGTTTGAGCATAGACCTCAGGGGGGAAATAGGACTGGCCATCAGTCTCTGAATCCTCCTCTGAGGAGCTATCTGTAACCAGCAAGATGTCTGCTTCAGAAGGTAGCATTGTCTGCTCTTAATACCTTGTTTTCACTCCAGATACTTCCATCACCGCTTCAAATGGCTGATGCACAGGAATAGTAGTTGAATATACAAATGTTGTCGGCAAATGGAACACGTAATACAAAAAAAGGATAGCATGATATAATTCACATATATGATGATTGGCTAAACAACATGGCATTGCATAATATAATTCACATATATGATGATTGGCTAAACAACATGGCATTGCATAATTCACATATATAATGGCTTGCAACAAGATAGCATTGCATAATTCACATATATAATGTCTTGCAACAAGATGGCATTGCATAATTCACATATATGGTAATTAGACACTAAATAGGTGGCATTCACACAAAGCATGTCTAAACTAATCAAATGACATAGCAATGCAAGACACCATACGCACGATATGAGCAACATAACCCTGCCAAGTTAGATCATACACCTCGGGTGGGAAATAGGACTAGTCATCTGTCTCCGATTCCTCCTCCGAGGAGCTATTCCTAACCAGCGAGATATGCGCTTCGTCAGATAGCATAGTCTGCTATGAAGATCTTGTTTTCACTCAAGAATTTTCCATCACCATGTCAAATGGCTGATGCACATGAAGAGTGGTTGAATGTACTAACATTATTGACAAATGTAATACGTAATGATAAAAAGGATGGCCTGATATAATTCACATATAAGATGACTGGCTAAGCAGGATGGCATTGAAAAATTCACATATATGATGCCTAGCTAAATAAAATGGCATTGCATAATTCACATATACGATAAAGAAACTAAACAGAAGGCATTCACACAAAGCATGTCTAAACTAAGCAGATGACATATTTGATGTATAAAGTAAGCAATGCAAGGCTCCATATGCATGATATTACCAACATCAGCATGCCAAGTTAGAGCGAAGACCCCAGGGGGTAAATAGGAGTGGTCTTCTCCTTCCGAATCCCCCTTAGAACAGTTATCTTCCTCTTGATTACAATCCGAAATGGGTGCAGGGGGCTGCCTTTGCGCCCACCATGGACCGACGTCTGCATGAAATTTTATTGCCACGCAAGGGTTGTCTCTTTTGCTCTACATGTTCACTTCCATTGTGTACAATAACTGACATGCATAGGAATAAAACATAGTGAGATTATGTAAGGAGTGCATGCAGAAATCTAGAGTGATGGTAGCAACCTGTGGATAGACCCAAAACCAATGATAGTAGGTAGATAATGGCTTCAGTTAAAAAATACAGATAATGGCTTCTTTACTGTTTGTTTCCCACCCAACGTGAAACTCATAGTAGAGACCAGAGATTAACCAGATAGTAGATAGATACTATTGATTGCGGCCCCGATATGTACCCCACAACCATTTAAAAACTCAAGTTTGATCATTAGTTTGGAGCTGACTCAGAGTCTAATCGGTGAACAGGACGATAAAGTAGCATGTAATATTAAGCGATGCATAACGTAAGCAGACACGAAAGAGTGCGACCTCTCTTGCGCACCCGTGTAGTCCTCGAGGTCATCTACTCGGTTGATGATGGTAATGCAGTTGTCGTGGCTGCCGGCAGCGAGGAAGAAGATCTGAGGCGGCGAAAGACAGTCTGGAGGCCGGCTCCCTACTGTGGTGGACACTTCTGTCGTTGGAGTAGCTGAGCTAGGGTGGACGACGACGCAGCAGGAGCGGGACAAACCACACAAGGTTTTCTTTGACAATTATCTGTAAGAGAAGTAATTATGTAAGGGCTCGTTTGAATTGGAGGATTCTAACAACGCAGCAATAGGAAATAAACAGTAATAGGATAGGAATGCAAGTGCAAAACAGAGAATTTAAAAACACAAGATTTCTGCCAATCTGGGTGTTTGGTTCACAAGAATTGGAAGATCACAGGTTGCAAAGAAGCATGGTGAGATTAAGTCAAACCACAAGAAAATGTATGGTTATAATTCTATGATGCTACTATCTCTTAGTCTTGTGCTTCATGAATAGTAATTTGAAAAGGATTACAAGTGGATATTAAAATTCCTACGGTTTTTCTTGCAAGGAGACACTAAAGGAACAAATCCTACAGTTTTCCTTTGCTCCATTCCTTTGAACCAAATGCATGAATAGTAGTACCATAGGAAACTTTCCAATTCCTATGTTTTTCCTTCAGTTTTCCTTTCAAGCACTGGCGATTCTAGTAGGTAGGCATGAGCAGGAAAAAGCCTACACCCAAAAAATGTTTTTGTGCTACTTCTACTACTTTGGACCCAGGCCACTGCCCTACTAGCTCAACTCCCAGGCCCATCTACAAATGCACAACTCAAATGCGCAGAGATAAATAATGATGGCGTTCAAGAGAGTCCATCACGGATAGCTAAGTTGCCTGGTACCTCACTGCTTGTCATATAGTAGGAGAAACTAATTATATTTCACGTTACTACGTGTGCTCAGTGGACTATATATAGAGTAAAAAAGTGATGCGACAAGTGTACAACCTCTTTGGCGAAGCCATGTTGATCTCAGCATGATTGGGTTGGTCGGTGAGGATGCTCCGGCTGATTTGACTGTCGGAGGAGGGGAAGAAGATCTTAGGCGTTTGGAGATGGAGCCCGGGGTACTATTCCGCTGTGATGAGGGTTTCGTCATTGGAGCAGCTCTTGTGAGTTGTACGACGGTGAGGCTGAAGCAGGACAAGAGAGACAACGTTAACCTGAGTGGAATTCTAATAGCATCTCCAATAGATGATGTAAAATACATAATCACAAAGTGCTAGATGTAAAATACATCAACCGCTCATCTCTAAACTTAACTGTCGAAACTGAATTTAACTGCCGAAACTGAATTTTGCTGTCAAAACTGAATTTTACTGTCGAAACTGAACGCACTAGTAGCAGAAAACAGCAGCAGCAGTGCCCGGAGCAGCAGCGCGTGCGAGAGCCGAGGCAGCTGGTTGTGTCACAACATCTCGGGTAGTAGTTGTAGGGGCTCGAGGGAGAGCAGGATCTGTTGCGCATGTAGCAACAACGCACGCTAGAGTAGAACAGCAACAACACACGCAAGAGTAGAGCAGCAGCGCAAGCAAGAGCAAGAGCGAAAGCAGCAGCGCAAGAAAGAGCAAGAGCGAGAGCAGCAGTGCGAGCAAGAGCAAGAGGAGAAGCAGACCAGGCAGGGGACCGAGAGCAAGAGTAGAGCAGCAACATGAGCGAGAGCCAAAACAACATCTCCTACTGATGTGGACGTCGCCGTTGAGGGAGCGACGCCGTGGAGGAAGTGGCCGGCGACGCCGCCGTGGATGGATCCACGCCATGTCCGCTCGGGACCGAGCATCGGCAGCATCGTGAGATCGAATCAAGAAGAAAATGCGGCGATTAGTGTAGAACCTCTTTGGTGGCGCCAATTAGGCCTCAGCTTCATTCGAGGAATCGGTGATGATGCTGCTCTTCCGGTGGTTCAGGTGAAGACGGCGGTGTGGGAATGGAGGTGACGCGAAAGACAAGGGGAACGTCGGGGCAACTCCTTGGAGGTGGACGACGGGGCGGCTGAACAGGCGGGACGACGAGATCGACGGCGGATCCTCATCCGGTGCGGTGGATGAGGGACGTTGAGGTGTTGCTGCGGACGACGTCATCGGGGAAGAGGCTCTGGCTGGGTGGCGGATGGAGGAGGGTGTGGGGCTGCGCGGGTTTTCATGGCATTGGTGTATGAATCGGTGGCAAATGGGATGGGAGGGGGAAACCATGGCTTAGGGACGAGCTTGTCCGAAATGTGGGGTAAGTTCTGAAAGTACCCCCACCGATTTGAGCTAGGCGGTTCTTTCGGTTCAGGGGTATCACGGGCATTTCATGTGTCGGGATTTCGTTGGAGGTGGGAGTTTTCGCGCACGTTGTAATTTTGGGATAGCAAGGCGCGGGTTGAGATGGAGGGAGTTTTTGGAGCACAATGAGACAAATATATATCTTAAATATTTTGGGGTAACAAGGCACGGGTTGAAATTTCCGGGGAAGCCTAATGTGTACTATACCAAATCAGTTCGCACTTCCGTCGACGAAAAAACAAAAAGAAATCAATTCACACCACACAAGAGAGTCTAGTCCCGTGTACTATACCAAATCAATTCGCACTACAAATGCCATTCGAAACTTTGAATTCATGTTATGTTCAATTAAAATATTTCGCTACGTGTATAATGCATGCAACCTGCTACTCAAATGAACGTTTTAGTGCATTCCAAACGTATATACTACCGCTTCAATATGAACTAAATTGAATTCGTTTCTCTATTTGAATAAGATCTACAATCATGATTGTTGTGAATTTAAACCATTTGAATTCATTTCTCTATTTTAAGAAGATCTACAATCATCATTATTGTCAAGTTAAACCATCATTTGTGTATTATCTTCACAGCACACCACATGATTACTGTCGAGTTAGATATGAACTATGTGTACTATATGAACTCGAACTTGATTTTTTGAATCCACTTTATGTTGATTTCAAATCACAGTACATTTCAAGCTCTAGCTAGATCTTCATAATCTAAACCATGTCTCATATGTATAATGTGTTCATCACATAATGTATGGTGCCCCGCCCCCTACGCCTACAAGTATTTAGATGTGAGTTGCAAACGCCACACATTACCACAAATTCAAATAAAATGCGAGATTATTCAATATATAGTATGGTTTAGATTGTTCGATATTTAGTTGTGAGCTGCAAACGCCACACATTATCACAAATTCAAATAAAATGTGAGATTGTTCGATGTATAGTATGGTTTAGATTGTTTGATATTTAGCTGTGAGTTGCAAACACCACGCATTATCACATTATGGTATAACATGTCCAAAACTACACCACGCGTATCACTACTATATTCATGCATGCATATGTTTATAACACTATGATCTCCTATTCAAATATATGAATCCACTTTCATATCGAATTATAATCTTTGTTAGTCTCTTACACCCACACAATCCTATAACCTTTGTACCTAGCACTAACTTTCTCTTGTGCATTGATACGTCTCCAACATATCTATAATTTTTTATTGTTCCGTGCTATATTATATTCTATTTTGGACATTATTGGGCTCTATTATACACTTTTATATTATTTTTGGGACTAACCTATTAACCGGAGGCCCAGCCCACAATTGCTGTTTTTTGCCTATTTCAGAGTTTCGCAGAAAAAGAATATCAAACGGAGTCCAAACGGAATGAAACCTTTGGGACGTGATTTTCGGAACAAACGTGATCCAGAGGACTTGGACCCTACGTCAAGACATCAACCAGGAGGGCACGAGGTAGGGGGGCACGCCCTCCACCCTCGTGGGCCCCACGTTGCTCCACCGACGTACTTCTTCCTCCTATATATACCCATGTACCCCCAAACTACCAGATACGGAGCAAAAAACCTAATTCCACCGCGGCAACCTTCTGTACCCGTGAGATCCCATCTTGGGGCCTTTTCCGGAGCTCCGCCGGAGGGGGCATCGATCACGGAGGGCTTCTACATCAACACCATAGCCTCTCCGATGATGTGTGAGTAGTTTACCTCAGACCTTCGGGTCCATAGTTATTAGCTAGATGGATTCTTCTCTCTTTTTGGATCTCAATACAATGTTCTCCCCCTCTCTTGTGGAGATCTATTCGATGTAATCTTCTTTTGCGGTGTGTTTGTTGAGACCGATGAATTGTGGGTTTATGATCAAGTTTATCTATGAAGAATATTTGAATGTTCTCTGAATTATTTTATGTATGATTGGTTATCTTTGCAAGTCTCTTCGAATTATCAGTTTGGTTTGGCCTACTAGATTGATCTTTCTTCCAATGGGAGAAGTGCTTAGCTTTGGGTTCAATCTTGCGGTGTCCTTTCCCAGTGACAGTAGGGGCAGCAAGGCACGTATTGTATTGTTGCCATCGAGGATAACAAGATGGGGTTTATATCATATTGCATGAGTTTATCCCTCTACATCATGTCATCTTGCTTAAAGCGTTACTCTGTTCTTATGAACTTAATACTCTAGATGCATGCTGGATAGCGGTCGATGTGTGGAGTAATAGTAGTAGATGCAGGCTGGAGTCGGTCTACTTGTCTCGGACGTGATGCCTATATACATGATCATACCTAGATATTCTCATAACTATGCTCAATTCTGTCAATTGCTCAACAGTAATTTGCTCACCCACCGTAAAACTTATGCTCTCGAGAGAAGCCTCTAGTGAAACCTATGGCCCCCAAGTCTATTTTGTATCATATTAATCTTCCAACACTTAGCTATTTTTATTACCTTTTATTTTACTTTGCATCTTTATCATAAAAATACCAAAAATATTATCCTATCATATCTATCAGATCTCACTCTCGTAAGTGACCGTGAAGGGATTGACAACGCCTTTATTGCGTTGGTTGCGAGGATTTATTTGTTTGTGTAGGTGCGAGGGACTCGTGCGTGGCCTCCTACTGGATTGATACCTTGGTTCTCAAAAACTGAGGGAAATACTTACGCTACTTTACTACATCACCCTTTCCTCTTCAAGGGAAAACCAACGCAGTGCTCAAGAGGTAGCAAGAAAGATTTCTGGCGCCGTTGCTGGGGAGTCTACGCAAAAGTCAACATACCAAGTACCCATCACAAACCCTTATCTCCCGCATTACATTATTTGCCATTTGCCTCTCGTTTTCCTCTCCCCCACTTCACCCTTGCCATTTTATTCGCTCTCTATTTTCCGTTCGCCTCTTTTTTTGCTTGCTTGGTCGTTATGTCTAGTCCTGTATCTTCTCCATTTTCTCCCGAGAATGAAGTTCTAAATTTTAAGCAAAGGGAGGGAGAAAATCTAAAAGACGCTTGGTATAGAATTTGCAATGCTCAAAATAGATCTACCAGGAAGCAATCTACTTCCGTTCTTCTCCGCAATTTTTATGTAGGCGTTACTCCTTGGTACAGATATATCCTTGATGCCATTACCGGAGGAAATTTCTTGCGTAGCCATACTTTTGATTCTTATAATGCTATGATAGATTTGTTTGGCTCACCTCCTCTTTTGGTTAATGGAACTATGTTAACTTTGGAGCATATAATGCAAAGACTTGAAATTATTGAAAATAAAGTTGCTACCGTAGAGTTAATCAAAAATTTGGATAAAAAGATCCACAACCAAATTACCCAATATGGATCTGAAGTAGGAGTCACTTTGAAAAATATTAAGGAGAAGGAACCCATAGTTAATGAAAGAATAGATCAAGATTCCACTACAATCGATAAACTTGAGGGTATCATTACCAACTTGGGAACCGCTTTTTCTTCTGTAAAGAATACTCCAAGTCCTCCAATGTATGTTCCTAAAAATAAGGGTGAATCCTCTAGTAAGGAAACTGCGGACCTCAAATCTATAAGTATTCATCCCAATCTTTTTGCTATCATTAAGGAACCATTTGCTACAAATGAATTTTTCGATATTGTGCCTAGAAGTTTGATGATTAATAAAAATAAAGAAACTCCTAAGGGTGATAGATGTCTCATTAAAGAATTGCCTACCAAAGATGGCAATACCTAGATCTATCCTTGCTATTATGCCTAGCTAGGGGCGTTAAACGATAGCGCTTGTTGGGAGGCAACCCAATTTTATTTTTTTTGCTTTTTGCTTCTGTTTAAGAATAAATCTTTGATCTAGCCTCTGGTTAGATGTGTTTTTATGTTTTAATTAGTGTTTGTGCCAAGTTAAACCTATAGGATATTCTCGGATGATAGTTATTTGATCCTTCTGAAAATTGCAGAAACTTTCTGTTCACTAAAATAATTGTTAAAAATCACCAGAACGTGATAAAATATTGATTCAAATTGCTGCTGATCAATAATTTTTTTTATCTAGGTCGTCCTATTTTGGCTGAATTTTTGGACTTCCAGAACTTTGGGTTAGTTACAGATTACTACAGACCGTTCTGTTTTTGACAGATTCTGTTTTTCGTGTGTTGTTTGCTTATTTTGATGAATCTATGGCTAATAAAATAGTTCATAAACCATAGGGAAGTTAGAATACAGTAGGTTTAACACCAATATAAATAAATAATGAGTTCATTACAGTATCGTAAAGTGGTGTTTTGTTTTCTTTCGCTAACGGAGCTCACGAGATTTTCTGTTAAGTTTTGTGTTGTGAAGTTTTCAAGTTTTGGGTAAAAGATTTGATGGATTACGGAAAAAGGAGTGGCAAGAGCCTAAGCTTGGGGATGCCCATGGCACCCCAAGATAATCTAAGGACACCAAAAAGCCAAAGCTTGGGGATGCCCCGGAAGGCATCCCCTCTTTCGTCTACTTCCATCGGTAACTTTACTTGGAGCTATATTATTATTCGCCACATGATATGTGTTTTGCTTGGAGCGTCTTGTATGATTTGAGTCTTTGCTTTTTAGTTAACCGCAATCATCTTTGCTGGACACACCTTTTGAGAGAGACACACATGATTGGAAATTATTAGAATACTCTATGTGCTTCACTTATATCTTTTGAGCTATATAGTTTTTGCTCTAGTGCTTCACTTATATCTTTTAGAGCACGGTGGTGGTTTTGTTTTATAGAAACTATTATTCTCTCATGCTTCACTTATATTATTTTGAGAGTCTTAAACAACATGGTAATTTGCTTAAATAATCCTAATATGCTAGGTATTCAAGACTAGTAAAAACTTTCTTATGAGCGTGCTGAATACTAAGAGAAGTTTGATGCTTGATGATTGTTTTGAGATATGGAGGTAATGATATTAAAGTTGTGCTAGTTGAGTAGTTGTGAATTTGAGAAATACTTTTGTTGAAGTTTGCAAGTCCCGTAGCATGCACGTATGGTAAACTTTATGTAACAAATTTGAAACATGAGGTGTTCTTTGATTGTCCTCCTTATGAGCGGCAGTCGGGGACGAGCGATGGTCTTTTCCTACCAATCTATCCCCCTAGGAGCATGCGCGTAGTGCTTGGTTTTTGATGACTTGTAGATTTTTGCAATAAGTATGTGAGTTCTTTATGACTAATATTGAGTCCATGGATAATACGCACTCTTACCCTTCCATCATTGCTAGCCTCTTCGGTACCGTGCATTGCCCTTTCTCACATTGAGAGTTGGTGCAAACTTCGCCGGTGCATCCAAACCCCGTGATATGATATGCTCTTTCACACATAAATCCTTATATCTTCCTCAAAACAGCCACCATACCTACCTATTATGGCATTTCCATAGCCATTCCGAGATATATTGCCATGCAACTTTCCACCGTTCCGTTTATTATGACACGCTCATCATTGTCATATTGCTTTGCATGATCATGTAGTTGACATCGTATTTGTGGCAAAGCCACCGTTCATAATTTTCATACATGTCACTCTTGATTCATTGTTATCCCGGTATACCGCCGGAGGCATTCATATAGAGTCATACTTTGTTCTAGTATCGAGTTGTAATCATTGAGTTGTAAATAAATAGAAGTGTGATGATCATCATTCATAGAGCATTGTCCCAAAAAAAAGGCCAAAAAAAGAAGGCCCAAAAAAAAGAAAATAAAAAGGGACAATGCTACTATTCTTTTTTTGTCACACTTGTGCTTCAAAGTAGCACCATGATCTTCATGATAGAAAGTATCTTGTTTTGTCACTTTCATTTACTCGTGGGAATTTTTCATTATAGAACTTGGCTTGTATATTCCAACAATGGGCTTCCTCAAATGCCCTAGGTCTTCGTGAGCAAGCAAGTTGGATGCACACCCACTTAGTTTCTTTTGTTGAGCTTTCATGCATTTATAGCTCTAGGGCATCCGTTGCATGGCAATCCCTACTCCTTGCATTAACATCAATCGATGGGCATCTCCATAGCTCATTGATTAGCCTCGTTGATGTGAGACTTTCTCCTTTTTTGTCTTCTCCACATAACCCCCATCATTATATTCTATTCCACCCATAGTGCTATATCCATGGCTCACGCTCATGTATTGCGTGAAGGTTGAAAAAAGTTTGAGATTACTAAAGTATGAAACAATTGCTTGGCTTGTCATCGGGGTTGTGCATGATGAGAGCATTCTTGTGTGACGGAAATGGAGCATGACTAAACTATATGATTTTTTAGGGATGAACTTTCTTTGGCCATGTTATTCTGAGAGGACATAATTGCTTAGTTAGTATGCTTGAAGTATTATTACTTTTATGTCAATATTAAACCTTCATCTTGAATCTTTCAGATCTGAATATTCAAACCACAATTAGGAGAATTACATTGAAATTATGCCAAGTAGCATTCCACATCAAAAATTCTGTTTTTATCATTTACCTACTCGAGGACGAGCAGGAATTAAGCTTGGGGATGCTTGATACGTCTCCAACGTATCTATAATTTTTTATTGTTCCATGCTATATTATATTCTGTTTTGGACATTATTGGGCTTTATTATACACTTTTATATTATTTTTGGGACTAACCTATTAACCGGAGGCCCAGCCCAGAATTGCTGTTTTTTTGCCTATTTCAGAGTTTCGCAGAAAAAGAATATCAAACAGAGTCCAAACGGAATGAAACCTTCGGGAACGTGATTTTCAGAACAAACGTGATCCAGAGGACTTGGACCCTACGTCAAGACATCAACCAGGAGGGCAAGAGGTAGGGGGCGCGCCCTCCACCCTCGTGGGCCCCATGTTGCTCCACCGACGTACTTCTTCCTCCTATATATACCCACGTACCCCCAAACTACCAGATACGGAGCAAAAACCTAATTCCACCGCCGCAACCTTCTGTACCCGTGAGATCCCATCTTGGGGCCTTTTCCGGAGCGCCGCTGGAGGGGGCATCGATCACGGAGGGCTTCTACATCAACACCATAGCCTCTCCGATGATGTTTGAGTAGTTTACCTCAGACCTTCGGGTCCATAGTTATTAGCTAGATGGATTCTTCTCTCTTTTTGGATCTCAATACAATGTTCTCCCCCTCTCTTGTGGAGATCTATTCGATGTAATCTTATTTTGCGGTGTGTTTGTTGAGACCGATGAATTGTGGGTTTATGATCAAGTTTATCTATGAAGAATATTTGAATCTTCTCTGAATTCTTTTATGTATGATTGGTTATCTTTGCAAGTCTCTTCGAATTATCAGTTTGGTTTGGCCTACTAGATTGATCTTTCTTCCAATGGGAGAAGTGCTTAGCTTTGGGTTCAATCTTGCGGTGTCCTTTCCCAGTGACAGTAGGGGCAGCAAGGCACGTATTGTATTGTTGCCGTCGAGGATAACAAGATAGGGTTTATATCATATTGCATGAGTTTATCCCTCTACATCATGTCATCTTGCTTAAAGCGTTAATCTGTTCTTATGAACATAATACTCTAGATGCATGCTGGATAGCGGTCGATGTGTGGAGTAATAGTAATAGATGCAGGCAGGAGTCGGTCTACTTGTCTCGGACGTGATGCCTATATACATGATCATACCTAGATATTCTCATAACTATGCTCAATTCTGTCAATTGCTCAACAGTAATTTGTTCACCCACCGTAAAACTTATGCTCTCGAGAGAAGCCTCTATTGAAACCTATGGCCCCCGAGTCTATTTTCTATCATATTAATCTTCCAACGCTTAGCTATTTTTATTACTTTTTATTTTACTTTGCATCTTTATCATAAAAATACCAAAAATATTATCCTATCATATCTATCAGATCTCACTCTCGTAAGTGACCGTGAAGGGATTGACAACCCCTTCATTGCGTTGGTTGCGAGAATTTATTTGTTTGTGTAGGTGCGAGGGACTCGTGCGTGGCCTCCTACTGGATTGATACCTTGGTTCTCAAAAACTGAGGGAAATACTTACGCTACTTTACTACATCACCCTTTCCTCTTCAAGGGAAAACCAACTCAGTGCTCAAGAGGTAGCAAGAAGGATTTTTGGCGCCGTTGCTGGGGAGTCTACGCAAAAGTCAACATACCAAGTACCCATCACAAACCCTTATCTCCCGCATTACATTATTTGCCATTTGCCTCTCGTTTTCCTCTCCCCCACTTCACCCTTGCCATTTTATTCGCTCTCTCTTTTCGTTCGCCTCTTTTTTTCCTTGCTTGGTCATTATATCTAGTCCTCTATCTTCTCCGTTGTCTCCCGAGAATGAAGTTCTAAATTTTAAGCAAAGGGAGGGAGAAAATCTAAAAGACGCTTGGTATAGAATTTGCAATGCTCAAAATAGATCTACCAGGAAGCAATCTACTTCCGTTCTTCTCCGCAATTTTTATGTAGGTGCTACTCCTTGGTACAGATATATCCTTGATACCATTACCGGAGGGAATTTCTTGCGTAGCCATACTTTTGATTCTTATAATGCTATGATAGATTTGTTTGGCTCACCTCCTCTTTTGGTTAATGGAACTATGTTAACTTTGGAGCATCTAATGCAAAGACTTGAAATTATTGAAAATAAAGTTGCTACCGTAGGTTAATCGAAAATTTGGGTAAAAAGATCCACAACCAAATTACCCAATATGGATCTAAAGTAGGAGTCACTTTGAAAAATATTAAGGACAAGGAACCCATAGTTAATGAAAGAATAGATCAAGATTCCACTACAATCGATAAACTTGAGGGTATCATTACCAACTTGGGAACCGCTTTTTCTTCCGTAAAGAATACTCCAAGTCCTCCAACTAAAATTGACAAGCTTATGTATGTTCCTAAAAATAAGGGTGAATCCTCTAGTAAGGAAACTGCGGACCTCAAATCTATAAGTATTCATCCCAATCTTTTTGCTATCATTAAGGAACCATTTGCTACAAATGAATTTTTTGATATTGTGCCTAGAAGTTTGATGATTAATAAAAATAAAGAAACTCCTAAGGGTGATAGATGTCTCATTAAAGAATTTCCTACCAAAGATGGCAATACCTAGATCTATCCTTGCTATTATGCCTAGCTAGGGGCATTAAACGATAGCGCTTGTTGGGAGGCAACCCAATTTTATTTTTTTGCTTTTTGCTTCTGTTTAGGAATAAATCTTTGATCTAGCCTCTGGTTAGATGTGTTTTTATGTTTTAGTTAGTGTTTGTGCCAAGTTAAACCTATAGGCTCTTCTCGGATGATAGTTATTTGATCTTGCTGAAAATTGCAGAAACTTTCTGTTCACTAAAATAATTGTTAAAAATCACCAGAACGTGATAAAATATTGATTCAAATTGCTGCTGATCAATAAAAAATTATCTAGGCCATCCTATTTTGGCTAAATTTTTGGAGTTCCAGAAGTTTGGGTTAGTTACAGATTACCACAGACCGTTCTGTTTTTGACAGATTCTGTTTTTCGTGTGTTGTTTGCTTATTTTGATGAATCTATGGCTAATAAAATAGTTTATAAACCATAGGGAAGTTAGAATACAGTAGGTTTAACACCCATATAAATAAATAATGAGTTCATTACAGTACCTTAAAGTGGTGTTTTGTTTTCTTTCGCTAACGGAGCTCACGAGATTTTCTGTTAAGTTTTGTGTTGTGAAGTTTTCAAGTTTTGGGTAAAAGATTTGATGGATTATGAAACAAGGAGTGGCAAGAGCCTAAGCTTGGGGATGCCCATGGCACCCCAAGATAATCTAAGGACACCATAAAGCCAAAGCTTGGGGATGCCCCGGAAGGCATCCCCTCTTTCGTCTACTTCCATCGGTAACTTTACTTGGAGCTATATTATTATTCGCCACATGATATGTGTTTTGCTTGGAGCGTCTTGTATGATTTGAGTCTTTTCTTTTTAGTTAACCGCAATCACCTTTGCTGGACACACCTTTTGAGAGAGACACACATGATTGGAAATTATTAGAATACTCTATGTGCTTCACTTATATCTTTTAGAGCACGGTGGTGGTTTTGTTTTATAGAAACTATTATTCTCTCATGCTTCACTTATATTATTTTGAGAGTCTTAAACAGCATGGTAATTTGCTTGAATAATCCTAATATTATAGATGTTCAAGACTAGTAAAAACTTTCTTATGAGCGTGCTGAATACTAAGAGAAGTTTGATGCTTGATGATTGTTTTGAGATATGGAGGTAGTGATATTAAAGTTGTGCCAGTTGAGTAGTTGTGAATTTGAGAAATACTTTTGTTGAAGTTTGCAAGTCCCGTAGCATGCACGTATGGTAAACGTTATGTAACAAATTTGAAACATGAGGTGTTCTTTGATTGTCCTCCTTATGAGTGGCGGTCGGGGACGAGCGATGGTCTTTTCCTACCAATCTATCCTCCTAGGATCATGCGCGTAGTGCTTGGTTTTTGATGACTTGTAGATTTTTGCAATAAGTATGTGAGTTCTTTATGACTAATATTGAGTCCATGGATTATACACACTCTTACCCTTCCATCATTGCTAGCCTCTTCGGTACCATGCATTGCCCTTTCTCACATAGAGAGTTGGTGCAAACTTCGCCGGTGCATCCAAACCCCGTGATATGATATGCTCTTTCACACATAAACCTCCTTATATCTTCCTCAAAACAGCCACCATACCTACCTATTATGGCATTTCCATAGCCATTCCGAGATATATTGCCATGCAACTTTCCACCGTTCCGTTTATTATGACACGCTCATCATTGTCATATTGCTTTGCATGATCATGTAGTTGACATCGTATTTGTGGCAAAGCCACCGTTCATAATTTTCATACATGTCACTCTTGATTCATTGTTATCCCGGTATACCGCCGGAGGCATTCATATAGAGTCATACTTTGTTCTAGTATCGAGTTGTAATCATTGAGTTGTAAATAAATAGAAGTGTGATGATCATCATTCATAGAGCATTGTCCCAAAAAAAGGCCAAAAAAAGAAGGCCCAAAAAAAAGAAAATAAAAAGGGACAATGCTACTATTCTTTTTTTTCACACTTGTGCTTCAAAGTAGCACCATGATCTTCATGATAGAAAGTCTCTTGTTTTGTCACTTTCATTTACTCGTGGGAATTTTTCATTATAGAACTTGGCTTGTATATTCCAACAATGGGCTTCCTCAAATGCCCTAGGTCTTCGTGAGCAAGCAAGTTGGATGCACACCCACTTAGTTTCTTTTGTTGAGCTTTCATGCATTTATAGCTCTAGGGCATCCGTTGCATGGCAATCCCTACTCCTTGCATTAACATCAATCGATGGGCATCTCCATAGCTCATTGATTAGCCTCGTTGATGTGAGACTTTCTCCTTTTTTGTCTTCTCCACATAACCCCCATCATTATATTCTATTCCACCCATAGTGCTATATCCATGGCTCACGCTCATGTATTGCGTGAAGGTTGAAAAAAGTTTGAGATTACTAAAGTATGAAACAATTGCTTGGCTTGTCATCGGGGTTGTGCATGATGAGAGCATTCTTGTGTGACGGAAATGGAGCATGACTAAACTATATGATTTTTTAGGGATGAACTTTCTTTGGCCATGTTATTCTGAGAGGACATAATTGCTTAGTTAGTATGCTTGAAGTATTATTACTTTTATGTCAATATTAAACCTTCATCTTGAATCTTTCGGATCTGAATATTCAAACCACAATTAGGAGAATTACATTGAAATTATGCCAAGTAGCATTCCACATCAAAAATTCTGTTTTTATCATTTACCTACTCGAGGACGAGCAGGAATTAAGCTTGGGGATGCTTGATACGTCTCCAACGTATCTATAATTTTTTATTGTTCCATGCTATATTATATTCTGTTTTGGACATTATTGGGCTTTATTATACACTTTTATATTATTTTTGGGACTAACCTATTAACCGGAGGCCCAGCCCAGAATTGCTGTTTTTTTGCCTATTTCAGAGTTTCGCAGAAAAAGAATATCAAACAGAGTCCAAACGGAATGAAACCTTCGGGAACGTGATTTTCAGAACAAACGTGATCCAGAGGACTTGGACCCTACGTCAAGACATCAACCAGGAGGGCACGAGGTAGGGGGCACGCCCTCCACCCTCGTGGGCCCCACGTTGCTCCACCGACGTACTTCTTCCTCCTATATATACCCACGTACCCCCAAACTACCAGATACGGAGCAAAAACCTAATTCCACCGCCGCAACCTTCTGTACCCGTGAGATCCCATCTTGCGGCCTTTTCTGGAGCTCCGCCGGAGGGGGCATCGATCACGGAGGGCTTCTACATCAACACCATAGCCTCTTCGATGATGTGTGAGTAGTTTACCTCAAACCTTCGGGTCCATAGTTATTAGCTAGATGGCTTCTTCTCTCTTTTTGGATCTCAATACAATGTTCTCCCCCTCTCTTGTGGAGATCTATTCGATGTAATCTTCTTTTGCGGTGTGTTTTTTGAGACCGATGAATTGTGGGTTTATGATCAAGTTTATCCATGAAGAATATTTGAATCTAATCTGAATTCTTTTATGTATGATTGGTTATCTTTGCAAGTCTCTTCGAATTATCAGTTTGGTTTGGCCTACTAGATTGATCTTTCTTCCAATGGGAGAAGTGCTTAGCTTTTGGTTCAATCTTGCGGTGTCCTTTCCCAGTGACAGTAGGGGCGGCAAGGCACGTATTGTATTGTTGCCAGCGAGGATAACAAGATGGGGTTTATATCATATTGCATGAGTTTATCCCTCTACATCATGTCATCTTGCTTAAAGCGTTACTCTGTTCTTATGAACTTAATACTCTAGATGCATGCTGGATAGCGGTCGATGTGTGGAGTAATAGTAGTAGATGCAGGCAGGAGTCAGTCTACTTGTCTCGGACGTGATGCCTATATACATGATCATACCTAGATATTCTCATAACTATGCTCAATTCTGTCAATTGCTCAACAGTAATTTGTTCACCCACCGTAAAACGTATGCTCTCGAGAGAAGCCTCTAGTGAAACCTATGGCCCCCGAGTCTATTTTCTATCATATTAATCTTCCAACACTTAGTTATTTTTATTACCTTTTATTTTACTTTGCATCTTTATCATAAAAATACCAAAAATATTATCCTATCATATCTAACAGACCTCACTGTCGTAAGTGACCGTGAAGGGATTGACAACCCCTTTATTGCGTTGGTTTCGAGGATTTATTTGTTTGTTTAGGTGCGAGGGACTCGTGCGTGGCCTCCTACTGGATTGATACCTTGGTTCTCAAAAACTGAGGGAAATACTTATGCTACTTTACTGCATCACCCTTTCCTCTTCAAGGGAAAACCAACGCAGTGCTCGAGAGGTAGCATGCATGCACACGCCCTCCTCGCCTCCCCCTCACTCAGCATTCTATCCATCGCGCACATTCATTTTTTTCTTTAGGTCGTTCTCCCACGGTCTCCACAACTCCTTTCCGACACACATCGATCGATAAACCTCTCCAGCGATGTCTGCCTACAACATACGCACGCACCTTTGATATCCTCCTTTCTGTGTCGATGCCTCGTGTCTCTCATATGGTCCCACACACGTGTAAACTTTCGCCCCTCCTTTCATCGATCTCACAATCGCAGACTCCTCCCCCTATCTAGCTAGTAGGCCTCTCGCACCACCTCCTAGCTCCATTCTCTCTGTCTATCCGTCACGCTGGGCCTTATTTGCCTCTAACAAATGGATGTACACCGACCGATCTCCCGCTATACATATAGCTAGCTAGGTCATTATAACTCGTTTTCCCCATGCGTCGATCGATCTACCTCATTAGTTATGTCTCTCCCTTCCTCCGACAAACAACAATTGATCTACCGATCTAGTTAGGTCTGCTTACCAAACACATGGTCCCCCTTCATCATCCATGCATGTGGCCCCACTCTTATTGATAATATCACAGTTCTATCCTCAGTTTGTCTAGTAGGCCTCTCCCACCATCTTCGAGAAGCAACTCCATCACTCATCCAACTCCATCACCCATCCAACTCATGTCCCAACCTATTTCCCGTCCTTCACTTATGTATGGATGTCGACCGATCTCCCTCAAGACATAGCTGGGTCTCTCCTTCTCAACACATATACAAGTCAATCTATCTCTCTAGTTAGGTCTCTACCCCCCACCCTCCCCCCCACACACCGATACATCGAGCACTCTAGTCATGTCTCCCTGCCACACACTGTCAGGACACTGATCCTAAGTCACACCGATCTAGCATGTAACACATCATATCACTTTGCAGCCTCACGTACGGTATTCCCACGGGTGCCACCTTACCTGGCCCGGGACCGTTTGCGCATTTTGGCTCACGTATATGATAGTGTCGCTAGCATCCATATGACAAAGAACCCGGGCCGACATGACTAGTCGTGAACCCAAAGTGGCACTAACTTACGGGGACAGGCATACATGACCCAGCCTCGAACGTGTCGGTCATCAGTGTGTGAATCCGGGCTGTAGCAACTGGGCTAACAGGACTCCGGGCACCCGGGCTGTAGCAGGCTAGTAGGACTTCGGAAATCACCGTGTGACATTTCCCCGAAGGGACAGACACAGGAACGAAGTGGGACACATGCCGGCCAGTCTAGGTGTTCTGGAGCAGTAGTAACTGGGCTAGCAGGACTCCGGTAAACCGGGCCGTAGCAGAATACCATGACTCAGTGGAAGCACCAGACCACATTTCCCCATAAGAGAGGCTACCAAGGATAGACAACTAGGTTGTCGGATCCCACACATACCAAGCATTTCAATCATACACACAATATGCTCGATATGTGTAAATACAACATGGCATCCCAACAAAACTCTACGACTCAAAGTATTATTCATTAGGCTCCGAGGAGCGAGATATTACAAACATGGGTCTCATGACCCAACATTCAGAGCATACAAGTCAAAGCACATGCGGAAGCTTAACATGTCTGAGTATAGACATCTACAAATGAAAAAGGCTGAGAAGCCTGACTATCTACAAGACCCTGCCGAGGGCACAAGATCGTAGCTGAGGTAACAAGCTAAACGTCGAAGTCCACGCGGAACTACTACCGAGACTGAGGTCTCTCTGCAAAACATAAATTAAGCAAACGTGAGTACAAATGTACCCAGCAAGACTTACATCAGAACTATCTACATATGCATCAGTATCAACAAAAGGGTGGTGGAGTTCGACTGCAGCAAGCCAGCTTTGACTCAGTGGCTATCCTGAATTACGACTGCAAGTAACTCTTTTGAGGTGGCGCACACGAGTCCACATATTCACCATATCAATACACCACTATGGATCCGCTCTCGTCTCCCTATGAGAACGCCATCCATAGCACTCATGCTTATCTTGCGCATTTTAGAGTATCCACTTTCACTTGTCTATGAACTGTATAGGCAACCCAGAAGTCCTTTACCGCAGACATGGCTATTCGAATAGATCATTTATAACCCTGCAGGGGTGTACTTCTTCACACACGCTCTCGCCACTTACCACCATGTACACGTCGTGTATCTCGGCAACCTTCAAGCGGAAGCCTGGCGAGGGAGTCGGCCACGACCTGACTAACCACACAAGTCTCTAGTCCAGGTTTATCGCCTATTCGGGTTCCATCCGCGAGGAGATCCTGCCGGGGTTTCGCTCACAGCCCCAAACGATGTGTGCAGGGTTCCCGAGACACCAAACGGGCGACTCGGTACACCGGGCCATGGTGTATCTACTGCATCATAGCCCACCCCTAGGGTCAGCGCTACGCACGGTCTCCAACACATATCCTACAAACACCAGAAACTAGTTGCAACTCTTGGACAGAGATCAAGGCGATTAATAAGTCGAGAGAGTCAATTAAGGATCCCAATGTGTGGTAGTATCTGTTCATGAATCACAAACACAGAACTTAGTTCCTGAGGACGGTTTCAATGAGACAACCCACCATGTACTCCTACATGGCCTGTCACCGCTACCTTTACAAAATCATGTTCACACACTTAGCTCTCAACAGTAGGACATGTTCATCACCATTCCAATTCATCCCCGATGAATCAGACCTGACTCAACTCTAAGCAGTAATAGGCATGACAAACAATCATGAATGAGTAGGCACATCAGGGCTCAAACAACTCCTACTCATGCTAGTGGGTTTCATCTATTTACTGTGGCAATGACAGGTCATGCAGAGGAAAGGGGTTCAACTACCGCATCATGTAACAGTTGAATCATTGTTGTCCTAATGCAGTAAAAGAGAGCAGGAGCGAGAGAGTGGGATTGTAACGGAATGAACAAGGGGGGTTTTGCTTGCCTGGCACTTCTGAAGATAGTATAGCTCTTCATCGGTGTCATCGAACTCATCATCGGAACACATCTATCGAGAGGGAACAACCACCGGCAACAGAGAAGGAACACAATCAATGCAATGCACAATATGATGCATGATCATGACATGTCAATATGCTATGATTTGAGCTAATGCAACTAGCAACGGGTTAAATGGAGTTGGTTTGAACACAAGTTTCAAATTCAACTCCACATAAGGCATTTCAAATGCCATTTATTCCAATTTGTCATATACAGTGGCTGTAAGTTGTTCAAACATGCATGAAGATGCCATCAACAGATTCTTTGGATTTTTCTAATAATTTTTCATATATAAATTATTCATTTGGAGATACGATTGAATTACTATGAAATTTTGAAGTTTATATCATTTTCTGGAATTTCCTGGATTATTTTTAATTCAGAAAACAATTAACTACGTCAGCAATGTGTAAGCATGACGTCAGCAGGTCAAAGGGGCTGGTCCAAGTCAAACCAGACAGTGGGGCCCAGGTCAACGCTGAGGTGGCGGGGTCAAAGCATTAGCTTAATTAAAGCAGGAAAATAACCCTGTGGTTAATTATGAGGTGGGGCCCGGCTGTCTGTGACTCTTGGGTTTGATTAAGAGGTGGTTAACGCCTAATTAACCTAGCCACATCAGCACGCCCGGGGTTAGTCCGCCGGCAACCATCCGGCGCGGCGGAGTCACGCCGGAAACGCGCTACGGGCGTCGGCTGCACGTGCCGAGGGCACCAGGGCGTAGCCCTTTCTTGCCCGCATCGAGGAGCAGGGGAGTTGCACGCGGGGGTCGCCGGAATCAACGCCGGTGAAGAGGTTTGCGGCGGCCGTGGTTCGGACATGCTCGAGTTCATCGCTAGGGTGTTCAGGAGGAGGAGCTGGTGGTGGCTACGGGTGCGTGGAGAGGTTCTGAGCACGCTGGTGTGCTCGGACACGGGCTGCAGTGACCGTGGCCGCGACTGCATCATCGCCGGCGGCGAGGAGCTCATGGCTTCGGCGGAACTACGGCCTAGGTGAGGCAAACGAGCGCGGAAGTAAGGGGGGACGACGTAGGAGCTCACAGCGGGTCGGACGAGGTAGACGGTGAGCTCGGGGAGGCAGAGACGGCGATGAAACGGCGATGGCGATCTCGGGCGGCCGATGATGAAGAAGACGGCGGTGACGATGATTGGGTGTGTCCCCGGTTTCATGGCTCGTCGAGGACGTCGAGGGAGTCTAAGCGGAGCTCGTGGAT
This sequence comes from Triticum aestivum, assembly GCF_018294505.1. Taxonomy (NCBI): domain Eukaryota; kingdom Viridiplantae; phylum Streptophyta; class Magnoliopsida; order Poales; family Poaceae; genus Triticum; species Triticum aestivum. The sequence goes on along the minus strand of NC_057814.1, from coordinate 471,457,569 downwards.
GCGTCGGCGAGGCGAGAGGTGGACGGTGGCTACGGCAACGACGAGCGGCGGCGACGACGGTGCTATATCGCGGGAGAGAGAGGGCGGCACAGGAGGGGATGGGGACGAGCAAGCGGTCGAGGGAGACGAGGGGGAGTGCGTGGCGTCGTCCAGACCCGTCGGGGCAGCAGCGTGAAGCAGGACGTGGCACGACGCGTGGTCGCGAGTGTCGAACACGCGCCTCTCGTCCTTCTGGCGAGAGGAGGGAGATGACTAGCAGAGCTGGTGGGCTGGGCCACCAGCTGGGCCGCCAGGTGGGCTGCTGCTGCACGTAAGAGGCCAGATTAGTAGTCTCTCTCTCTCTCTCTCTCTCTCTCTCTCTTATTTTCTGTTTTTCTATTTCTGTCATTTGTTTTGATAATAAGATACCAACCAAAACACTTTGGTTAATTCTGTAAATTTTTGTGAGGAATATTTGAATTATTTTCAAACCACACAACAAATTTCAGAATATTTGGAGCAACCAATACTTAATGGCAAGTTTTAAACTCCAACTCAAATACCATAAAGATTTAATTCAATGACCAAAATGTCCTGGAAAAATATGCATTATCTCTGGTAGAGGCTTTCACCTTTTCCCATAAATCATAAACATTTTATAAGGATATTTTGAGTTCATTGAGAATATTTTGGTTGAACCTATTTGAGTTCTTCTGGTGCTAGGGTTTTATCATCCCTATTTCAGCTTTAATTGAAAATTAACATGATGCAATATGATCACTGATGCAACTAATTACAACCAACATTCTAGGGCTGTGACAACTCACCCCCACTAAACAAGAATCTCGTCCCGGTATTGAAGACGTGAGGTAAGAAGACAGAGGGGGCATGGAGCTAGCACAGTCTTCATGGTCCATTGCATCATGTTGATCTTGGTATCTTTGCGTTCGAGTTCTTTGTCCAACACAGTGACGACAGAAAGAAACTCTACAGGAATCGATCTTCTCAAAGATCGAGCAACTCAAGATCAACTCATGGAGTGAGACGTTGAAACATCTCTTGAGCTGAGACACAAAACACACATCGGAAGGGAGGGAAGAAACAGATGACGGAGGTTCAATTCGGTAGGCAACAATTCCACGCTGGAGTAGGATGGTGCATGGTTTCAAAGTAGCGAGGAGTTAATTGCCATGATTCATAACAGGGCACCTTGGGGGAGGTGGCTCATAGAATTATTCCCTTAAGTGGCAAAAAGAATTACTTTTGATATCTAGACCATAGAAACTCTCCATACCAGCCTGAGGCAATTCACCAACAATCGTTTGGTGGGGTACGAAAGGATGGCATAACCGGACTAGAATGGATGATATGGTCTACCTTGTTGAATGACAACGCAAGGAATGATTTTTTCTTATCATCAGAAATGGGTGGGATCTGTGGTAGGACCACTTTGAAGATGATCCTAATCAGTAATTACTGAGAAAGGTAGTCCATAGGGGATGGCACAATGGCGGTGCAAGCTGGGAACAAAATACAAATGCTGGGAATGATTCTAGTAACTAGGGAAAAACTCAACAATCAAGAGTGATTCCACTGTTTGAATGGTTATAGTATAATCGAGGGTACTGAGAGCACAAGAATTCCTGGGGAGCAACTTCTACAATAAGTCGCATGAAGTCCTCATAGAGAAGATGGAAAAATTGCTCAATCAAGACACTACAATGATAGATCTTCCGGCTAGGTGTGTCGGCCAGAACATCAACCTTGTCGGGACCTACATCATAGATCTTGGAATAGCTTCAACCATCATATGTGCCTGAGATTCAGATCTGGTTGGTAACAAAACATTTCAGACAACATGTCTGGAAAAGAAATTTTGCAACACAAACCGACAAGATGATGTTGCAAGATTCTCAGGAAATGAACTACGATAGCAAGCTCCAAAACATGAGCTGATTCTGCTACATACATGTGAACATGATGTCCAAGACAAGCATGATCACGTAGAAGTCTTACAACAGAACACTACCGAGTTCAGGTGGGGAACCATCATCGAGGATATCGAAGTCCTTGTATAAGTCTTGCTCTTAAGAAGGAACTTCTTTTCCTTGAACAAATCAATTAGTGGCTTGGTGTGCTAGGAAACACATATAGAATGGAGGCGGCCAACCTATCAAACCATAGAGTACTTCGCACATATGCGTGACTAACTTGGAATGATTGCAGAGGAAGCAAAAACAAGCTTTCTCAACTTACATCAAATGCACGTGAATTAGAGGAGGTCACTCCTTTCATCCAAATGTATACCTCATGAGCGGAACATGAAGGCAATGCTTACAAAGTTTCCAATGCTAGCTTTAATGTTCAACACGAGTCATGGAGAAGATAAGAATGTTGCCGATGGGCTCAATAACAATTTATCAAAATTCCAATGGAGATGGAATTCCACAACTATGTGAACAAGGTGATAGCATTGGTCAGACCCAAAAGATATAATGGTGTATGCTCGAGGAAACAACCACGAGTAAGACAACATTACGCATATCGTTGGTTCTGATTTGATTTGAGGATAGCCCATACTCGAATCAAAGATTGGATAAGATGATAGGTCCATTAACTGATCACGAGGGTCAATCGATGAAAATACTATCTTTCTTCAACACACATACAAGATATCCCCTAAAATGAACTAAGTCGGATAAAGCTTTTATCTTCCAACTCTCCAAGTTATTGTTTAGCCTATCCAACTAGTTCAGGGGTAACCCACACAGATCCTAGGAGAAAGGGTGGTTTATGGAAAGACCAACTTGATCACGAACTCAACATAGCGGTCAGGTGACAACCTGGTAATACTTCCGAGAAGATATCCAGAAAATCACGAACCACCGATATGTCTCTAAGCTCGAGAATAATCTTGCTTTTCAGGGCAAGACGATATGATCAAATAAGCAAGGGATTGAATAATCCTAACTCAATGATCAAAGAGTGCACCAGAAATAAGGACTAGGTAGCACAATCTATCCTAGAACCGTGATTCGATATCCAACACGATAAGAATGAGAGTATTGTCCATTAACTACCAAGCAACAGAGTTGCTAGGAGTATTGATTTCACACATCACGATTCACTTGTCGGCATTCCGGTTACAACAACACGGAACCGAGGAATGAACAATGATGGCAAGAAGTATCACTAAATCAAGAATTCATAAGAGGTGGTGCAATTCTAATGACATTCTTGATATAAAAATGGTAACACTCCAAGGTAGAACAGAATCAAAAGCTGGATTGGCATTTGATTTGCAGATTACAACTGCTTTGACCCAATCCTGGATATGGATGTAGTACTGGAGTTTGTTTCTCCTAGTCATTCCAAAATAGAATGGCCTAATGGACCACAAGAATATTAGACTTTGATGAACGAATGCAATGATATACCCTCGACTATCAATTGATAGACGAAGGTCAGAAACAACTAAGGAGGGACAACTCAAGGAACATATGATTTTCTGAGTTGTGGGTGCATAGATTAGCATGTCGAACGAGTTCAACATATTTCTTCCCGATATCCCATGCAGAAAGGTAGAACTGGCAGAGTCACAACATAGAATCGAGAACTCATCAAGAGCACTCTGGTTGTGATCCTTTCGGTTAAACGAGGAACTTCTGCCATAAGTAGTTCATGGTATTGGAGGAAGGATTTACCACGGACCTTGAGGACTATCGCAAAGGTTACTAATATCCTAAAGGAACTAGCAAGCACTATCAACATGAAGTAAGTAGGGTGAATTTTGGGCTCAAAAACCCAGGAGTAGAATACCTACTACTAAGTAGCATCATGGGATGCTTTCGAGAATGATGGCCAGAGTCATCACACTAGAACACAAAACATGGATGGAGTACCAGGTGGTTCTCTAAGACACCTAGGGTCATAATAATAGCTCCAACATATATGTCGAGGCAACAGAGTACCTCAACTCTCCGATTAGTGTGGTTAAACTAGCCCAAAGAAACATCGGGAACGGAAAGAAGGGATTTCCAAATGCATCAGACTATTTAGAAATCTGGGATGACTCGGACAGCATAACGGCTGGAAATGCTCAAAAAGATTCAAGACATCCTGCAAAATGGTGGCATAACCACTCAACAACATCATATCAAGGTTCTGAGACCAACTATTAACACACAGAAGTACTAGAAACTGAACTGAGACTTGAATCCATCAATCTTATAAGTCTACAGATTAGTAACACGTGATCCTGATAGAAAGATGAGAAGCCTAGTTCTTAATCCCCGTAGAAGAGAAGAGGTTGACTCAGATCAGAAGGCATAAGGTAAAGGAGTAAAAAGAGCCATATGTTCCCTTCCACAATCAATTCCCTTATATAACTAAAGCATTTCTAGACTCGACTTCGACCAGTTTGGCTTGGTAATCCTACAGGCAGTCAGGCTCTGATACCAAAGCTGTCAGGACCCCGATCCTAAGTCACACCGATCTAGCATGTAACACATCATATCACTTTGCGGCCTCACGTACGGTATTCCCATGGGTGCCACCTTACCTGGCCCGGGACCGTTTGCGCCTTTTGGCTCACGTATATGATAGTGTCGCTAGCATCCATATGACAAAGAACCCGGGCCGACATGACTAGTCGTGAACCCAAAGTGGCACTAACTTACGGGGACAGGCATACATGACCCAGCCTCGAACGTGTCGGTCATCAGCGTGTGAATTCGGGCTGTAGCAACTGGGCTAATAGGACTCCGGGAACCAGGGCTGTAGCAGGCTAGCAGGACTCCGGAAGTCACCGCGTGACATTTCCCCGAAGGGACAGACACAGGAATGAAGTGGGACACATCCGGCCAGTCTAGGTGTTCCGGAGCAGTAGTAACTGGGCTAGTAGGACTCCGGCAAACCGGGCTGTAGCAGACTACCATGGCTCAGTGGAAGCACCAGACTACATTTCCCCATAAGAGAGGCTACCAAGGATAGAAAACTAGGTTGTCGGATCCCACACATACCAAGCATTTCAATCATACACACAATATGCTCGATATGTGTAAATACAACATGGCATCACAACAAAACTCTACGACTCAAAGTATTATTCATTAGGCTCCGAGGAGCGAGATATTACAAACATGGGTCTCAAGACCCAACATTCAGAGCATACAAGTCAAAGCACATGCGGAAGCTTGACATGTCTGAGTACAAACATCTAGAAATGAAAAAGGCTGAGAAGCCCGACTATCTACAAGACCCTGCCGAGGGCACAAGATCGTAGCTGAGGTAACAAGCTAAACGTCGAAGTCCACGCGGAACTACTACCGAGACTGAAGTCTCTCTGCAAAACATAAATTAAGCAAACGTGAGTACAAATGTACCCAGCAAGACTTACATCAGAACTATCTACATATGCATCAGTATCAACAAAAGGGTGGTGGAGTTTGACTGCAGCAAGCCAGCTTTGACTCAGTGGCTATCCTGAATTACGACTGCAAGTAACTCTTTTGAGGTGGCGCACACGAGTCCACATATTCACCATATCAATACACCACTATGGATCTGCTCCCGTCTCCCTACGAGAACGCCATCCATAGCACTCACGCTTATCTTGCGCATTTTAGAGTATCCACTTTCACTTGTCTATGAACTGTACAGGCAACCCAGAAGTCCTTTACCACAGACATGGCTATTCGAATAGATCATTTATAACCCTGCAGGGGTGTACTTCTTCACACACGCTCTCGCCACTTACTACCATGTACACGTCGTGTATCTCGGCAACCTTCAAGCGGAAGCCTGGCGAGGGAGTCGGCCACGACCTGGCTAACCACACAAGTCTCTAGTCCAGGTTTATCGCCTATTCGGGTTCCATCCGCGAGAAGATCCGGCCGGGGTTTCGCTCACAACCCCAAACGATGTGTGCAGGGTTCCCGAGACACCAAACGGGCGACTCGGTACACCGGGCCACGGTGTATCTACCGCATCATAGCCCACCCCTAGGGTCAGCGCTACACACGGCCTCCAACACATATCCTACAAACACCAGAAACTAGTTGCAACTCCTGGACAGAGATCAAGGAGATTAATAAGTCGAGAGAGTCAATTAAGGATCCCAATGTGTGGTAGTAATTGTTCATGGATCACAAACACAGAACTCAGTTCCTGAGGATGGTTTCAATGAGACAACCCACCATGTACTCCTACATGGCCTCTCACCGCTACCTTTACCAAATCGTGTTCACACACTTAGCTCTCAACAGCAGGACATGTTCATCACCATTCCAATTCATCCCCGATGAATCAGACCTGACTCAACTCTAAGCAGTAGCAGGCATGACAAACAAGCATGAATGAGTAGGCACATCAGGGCTCAAATAACTCCTACTCATGCTAGTAGGTTTCATCTATTTACTGTGGCAATGACAGGTCATGCTGAGGAAAGGGGTTCAACTACCGCATCATGTAACAGTTTTATAGTTGTTGTCCTAATGCAGTAAAAGAGAACAGGAGCGAGAGAGTGGGATTGTATCGGAATGAACAAGGGGGTTTTGCTTGCCTGGCACTTCTGAAGATAGTATAGCTCTTCATCGGTGTCATCGAACTCATCGTCGGAACACATCTATCGAGAGGGAACAACCACCGGCAACAGAGAAGGAACACAATCAATGCAATGCACAATACGATGCATGATCATGACATGTCAATATGCTGCGATTTGAGCTAATGCAACTAGCAACGGGTTAAATGGAGTTGGTTTGAACACAAGTTTCAAATTTAACTCCACATAAGGCATTTCAAATGCCATTTATTCCAATTTGTCATATACAGTGGCTGTAAGTTGTCCAAACATGCATGCAGATGCCATAAACAGATTCTTTGGATTTTTCTGATAATTTTTCATATATAAACTATTTCATTTGGAGTTACGATTGAATTACTATGAAATTTTGAAGTTTATATCATTTTCTGGAATTTCCTGGATTATTTTTAATCCAGAAAACGATTAACTGCGTCAGCAATGTGTAAGCATGACATCAGCAGGTCAAAGGGGCTGGTCCAAGTCAAACCTGATAGTGGGGCCCAGGTCAACGCTGAGGTGGCGGGGTCAAAGCATTAGCTGAATTAAAGCAGGGAAATAACCCTGTGGTTAATTATGAGGTGGGGCCCCGCTGTCTGTGACTCTAGGGTTTGCTTAAGAGGTGGTTAACGCCTAATTAACCTGGCCACGTCAGCACAGCCAGGGTTAGTCCACCGGCGACCATCCAGCACGGCAGAGGCACGCCGGAAACGCGCTACGGGCGTCGGTTGCACGTGCCGAGGGCACCAGGGCGTAGCCCTTTCTTGCGCGCATCGAGGAGCAGGGGAGTTGGACGTGGGGGTCGCCGAAATCAACGTTGACGACGAGGTGTGCGGCGGCCATGGTTCGGACGTGCTCGAGTTCATCGCTAGGGTGTTCAGGAGGAGGAGCTGGTGGTGGCTACGGGTGCGCGGAGAGGTTCTGAGCACGCTGGCTGCAGTGACCGTGGCCGCGACTGCGTCATCGCCGGCGGTGAGGAGCTCACGGCTCCGACGGAACTACGGCCTAGGCAAGGCAAACGAGCGCGGAAGTAAGGGGGGATGGCGTAGGAGCTCACAGCGGGTCAGACGAGGTAGACGGCGAGCTCGGGGAGGCAGAGACGGCGACGAAATGGCGATGGTGATCTCGGGCGGCCGACGATGAAGACGACGGCGGTGACAACGATAGGGTGTGTCCCCAGTTTCTTGGCTCGCCGAGGACGTCGAGGGAGTCTAAGCAGAGCTCGTGGATGCGTCGGCGAGACGAGAGGTGGACGGTGGCTACGGCAACGTTGAGCGGCGGCGACGAAGGCGCTCGATCGCGGGAGAGAGAGGGCGGCGGAGGAGGGGATGGGGACGAGCAAGCGGTCGAGGGAGACGAGGGGGAGTGCGTGGCGTCGTCCAGACGCGTCGGGGCAGCGGCGGGAAGCAGGACATGGCACGGCGCGTGGTCACGCGCGTCGAACACGCGCCTCTCGTCCTTCTGGCGAGAGGAGGGAGATGACTGGCAGAGCTGGTGGGCTGGGCCGCCAGGTGGGTTGCTGCTACAGGTAAGAGGCCAGGTTAGTAGTCTCTCTCTCTCTCTCTCTCTTATTTTCTGTTTTTCTATTTCTGTCATTTGTTTTGATAATAAAATACCAACCAAAACACTATGGTTAATTCTGTAAATCTTTGTGAGGAATATTTGAATTATTTTCAAACCACACAACAAATTTCAGAATATTTGGAGCAACCAATATTTAATGGCAAGTTTTAAACTCCAACTCAAATACCATAATACTTTAATTCAATGACCAAAATGTCCTGGAAAAATATGCATTATCTTTGGTAGAGGCTTTCACCTTTTCCCATAAATCATGAACATTTTATAAGGATATTTTGAGTTCATTGAGAATATTTTGGTTGAACCTATTTGAGTTCTTCTGGTGCTAGGGTTTTATCATCCCTATTTCAGCTTTAATTGAAAATTAACATAATGCAAGATGATCACTGATGCAACTAATTACAACCAACATTCTAGGGCTGTGACACACACAAACTTGCCCTGTGCCCTCTAACGTTCCGGTAGGTCCGTCGCCCTATATCTTTGACTTGCACACACACAATTTCGATGGCTCTCTTCATCGATCTTGCACCCACCCACTTGATCCTCTCTTCGACTCTATCGATATCTATGACCCCTCCCTCTCTTCTCGTGGATCGCCCCCTCTATATATGATATAGATAGGCCTCTATTTCACACACATTGCATGTGTCAAATTTTTGTTTGAGATATCATCGACACATATTCCTAGAAATACATTCACGAAATCACACCCCCCAACAAAAAACACTCAAGAATGCACACGCCATCTGTATAGGTTTGTATCTCTCTCACACATGCCCACGTAGGTGGGGGACGTGCACGAAGAGAAGAGGTGCACGCACGGCGCACGTACTCCTGTCTCTTTCCCAAGCACACCCACGTAGGTACACGGTGGAGCTCATTTCTGTATGAAAAGGCAGCCCATGTGGTAATTTGACACGTGTACTGGTTGTCCATGTGATGGAGGATCGTGTACCATGGGTGAACAAACAAATTACGACTTGACGCATTATGTTAAAAAGAGGCAAACCATGTGGGGCCTACCTTAGAGGCAAGGCTCTATACACTAGAGATGCTTTGTATGTATTACTTTTGATGTGTCCCGTCAACTCGCAGAACAAGGAGAAGCTTGCTTAGTACACCGTCTTCCCCGCCCACCAGCGCGGTGGCTCACAGGATGAGGTGAAGCTTGCTTACTACACCTTACGCCCGCTCCCTCGCCCACGCTCGCGGTGGCTCTCAGGACGAAGAGAAAATTTTACTACTCCCTCCGTTTACTCCTCGTCCCTACCTTGGTTAGAGAAATTATCATATTTTTTTAAATATATGTCTTTTGGTAGATTTCAAAATGAACTACTAGTACATACTCCAAACACCGATGTATATAGACGTATTTTAGAATGTAGACTCACTCATTTTGCTCAGTATGTAGTCCATATTGAAACAAACGTAATAGTACGCACTCTCCCTCGCCCCTCGACCCTCGCGCACGTGGTGGACATGCAACAATTCATTCGGTCTCAGATAGCCAGAACGATATATACTGTAGTACCATTATTTATCAACTTCCTGAAGAGGCGAAGAGCCAAGTGCAAGGTTTATAGGAGAACGAGTAGTAGTACTAGTAGTACGTACCAGTGGTACGTACTGTATGAGGAAGAAGGCAACAAGATGTATGTTTTGCGTGACAGTCTTTTCTTACAGGATGTGCTAGACCTAGTGGACCTCATTGTTGCAATGGGAGTACTATCATAGATGGCACGATTCAGAGTGGTGGGCAGTAGGAATAATTCGGAGCTGCATAGTCTTAAACCCCATGAAGAAGTCCCATCGAAAGGAATAGCCATCCTCTACACGTGCTCCTATGTAAAATGAGTAAATGAGACAAAAAGAGAAAGAGACAAAGTAAAAAAAATCACCAGCTTTAGATCCAGCCCTATTGTATTAGTGAATGATATTTCTACGTCGTGATTGTCATGGCTATATTATTAACCATGCTACAGAGGTAGAAGCGGATTTTTATTTATTTGCGGAGGTAGCAGCAGATGGATATTCAACGAGGAGTGAAATGATGGCTGCTTCCTCGGTCAAACATAGAGAAAGGTGGTCCTCGTGATTTGACGGCTTATTAGTCATTATTACTGCCTATACTCTTTGCCCATTTATAATAACCGTGTGGTAGAGTAGTGGGCTATACTTTTAATAACCATGCTCGAAGAGAAGAGGTTAACGCACCCACGCACGTAGTACTAGTAGCACTCTTTGCGTCTTTTGCGTCTTCCCCAACCACACACGTGACACCGTGGAGCTCATTTATGTAAGATGATGCAGCCCACGTGATAATTTGACGCGTCTAGTACTAGTTACTCACTTATAAGTAATGGAGGGTCGGGAACCACGCATGAACGGTGGCGCGTCATTTATTAATAAAGATTTTTTTCTTCACTAGCACGTACGCAATATAAATAGTTTCATATGGAGAGAAGAGGAAACCGCTCCACTATGTACATAGCCAGGACGAGCCTACACGGTTGCTTGCTGGGGTTGCTCTCTTCACACTCTCTCGCACAAAATGACTATGGCCACATCTCTAACATCCGGGCAGATCATGTCCATCGGGGGAAGGGGTGGATGCTTTGTGTAGATGCGGTCGCCGTTGCCGACGGCGAAAACCCACTGTCGGCACGTCCCGATCAGGGGTCCCTGCCGTTCTCTCTCACAAAGCCGGTGAGGTTGCCTTCGTCCCTTGCTCACTACCGCGACGTGGGCAGTTGCCACCTCCCGCCGCACTCCTCTAGGTTGAGCTACGTCCCAACATCCCTCAGGTACAACTTCCTTATAGCCGGCTTGCACCACTGCCCCAGCTGCCCACATTGCTCGATGTGGATATTTCTCTACTTGTTTGCCCCGCACATACCTCTACTGGCTTCTATTGTATTTCTGATGAGTTTATGTCTCATCAACTAGTCCTAGTAATCTTATTCTAATCATGCTTCTTCAATTTCTTTGCCAGAGGGATGCTCATCTCGATTTTAGTGAAACTGCACAAAATGATCCGATGGTCAAAGGGTTGCAAACTTCATTTCTTCGGAAGCTTCAATGTCGCCAACATTTTAAAGCCTGGTTAGCATTTAGGGTTCAAGGGCTAGGGACTGCGTGGATCATTTTTCTCTTTAGTTGTTTCTCTTCCAAAATAAGTGTCAACTTTAGTAGTAGTACAACTTTGTACTAAAGTTTGCATAAAGTTGAGACACTTATTTTGGAACGGGGGGAGTACATATTGGCTATGATCTGTCAATCATTGAGATGCAATAGCATGCATGTTAGTCTCCTTTGTATTCGATGAAATGTTGCAACGGGGCAACCTTGGACGCAAGATACATGAAACAGAAGCTGGAAGCTTCATAGCATTGTACAAATTTATCTCGCTGAGAAATTACAGTACGTACTATACTACTATGTAAAGAGTTAGGTGTCGCATGGTGTCCAGAAAGTATGGTGATAGTGTGAGGTGGGCCATGTAATCACTGAGCCTACGTGTTTTCACTGCTTTCGCACTCCTACGCTGTAAGGCGGCAGCCGGCTCTACAGCCAGGTCCATGTCATCTGTAGTCTTTATAAAACCAAGACCATATAATAAGATAGCTATAGGTTGGTTGTTGGGTTGAATTTAATTATTAATATTTGCATGCTGGGATTGGGAGGAAGGGCAAAGGGTCTGTTTACAGCTAGCAGACCGGGCTGCAAGCCAGCTACTATGCCTCGTAGCTTGCGTACAGGCGGGCGCCTACTCAAGCACCGGCACTGCTCTCTCTCCTCACTTCTCTCTCTTCCACCTAGGATTTTTGTGACATGGCAAGTCTTATAGCTTGCTGAGTAGGACTTATTATACTTGCTCTAAGAATGGAGAAAATTGTAATCTAGTACCTCCTTTCCCCGAAATGTGGGACATCCAGCAGTCGTACCACCTTAGTAATAATGAACAATGAGCCGCTAAATCACATAGACCCAACAGTAAGTTGGACGGATGAAGCAACCATCACTCTTGAATCCGCTTCTCCCTTCAATGCAGGTGCCAGTGAGAGGTCGTGTCCGCTCTGCCCGGGCATGAATGCGGCTCCTATTCTCTGGAGCGGCGCTGACCGTCTCGGGAGGGAAGCGCGCGCGGGCGATGGTGGGGCTTTGGGTTGGCCAGGCTGGTCAGGAGCGGGTGTGGCAGCTGTCCCGACCGGACGCCCGGAAACAAGAGGATGCACCAACTCTCGCAGCTAAATCATACATTACATACCATCTCTCTGTAGGATTAGGTCGATGTGTCGCTCTCTCTAACACACACACGCTGTTAAAACACACACACACACACGCACACGCACACACAGGTTCATAGAATAGGAATATCGTGCGAGTGGGAAGCCACAGGAAATTAGATAAATGGAATACGTACAAGAAGAGAAGAGGTGACGAAAATCAAACCTGGACTGAGGAGTAGTAAACGGATATTCCTAAAATATTTAGGCGTCGTCCATTAACTTCACATCTCAATCCCCTCCTAGCCTCGTTGCTAGCGTGCGTTGTTACTTACTGTGCCTTGTTATCTCCCTCGGAAACCCAATGCATGGAACACAACTATGCGTTGATCAGTCAAGGAATCAAAGTCGGCTTGCATGCGAGTTAATACGTGGCCCTGCATGGTAGCTAAAACGACATCTGTTAATTGTTGTGATTAATAGTTGCATTTAGAGACAGAAATCAGGGCTTTGATTGGAGGAAGGACCGGTCAAGTTTCACCTTCTCCTCCGATCTGTTTGCTCCTTGGTCCCGCTGCACCTTCTAACGTGACTTACACTAGACAGAGGGAGTAGTACGAGATACGGCGGCACACTGCCTTAGGTCGAATACAAGTGCCCAAAATTATTGGAAGAGAGCAAAATGTACAAACTAAATAATTAAAATTGATTTTTTCTCTTTTTTTCGAAACGGAGGCAAAAGATTTGCCTCATCCACTAAATAAGAGGAGAATAGAGTTTCATAGTTTGCAAGTGACCCTACAAATAAACGGCATGCCAATTACTCTCAATACACCCTAGTTTCTTAGCACCCACTGTAACCCTTAGTACATCTGGTGGCACACTGACTTAGGCCGAATATAAGTGCCCAAAATATTTAAAATTGGAGGATGGTGCAGCCAACCTTTCCGATATTTTGACCATGTGTGGTTCAGTTGTTGTTCACTTCGGAGGGTTGTGTACCACAAGTGAAAGTTAGTAAGTGCGTCCGGGAGGCGTGCAGCGTTAATTGTGAGTTGACTCCTTCGAGCGTTAAATTTTCTTTACGTATTGGCATTGCCCCTAATATTTTTCTTCACTACGTTAAATAAAGAGTTCCGTTTCATGCACAATTTAAAATGATTTTTATGGAGAGAAAAAGAAAACCACTCCATCTATATACGCTGCAGCCTTGGTGCTTGTCTAGGGTTTGCTCTATTCACACTCTCTCTCCACTATATATACACACGCTGGAGCCTCAGCACCTGTAGTTGCTCTCTTCACACTCTCTCACCCTCTCCAGATCTAAACAAGACTTCATTGGCCTCTATCTCTCTCTCTCCCCTCACTACTGGTCAAAGAGCCGGCATGATCCGTCCGCCGGGAAAGGAAGGAGGCTTAACGCTGTCCCCGTCGGCTAGGGAGGGAATCCACTACCGGAGCAGATGTTCTCCTTCCCAGCGGTGGTGTGGGAGGGCCTCCGACCCCTTCTTCCTCGCTGCCGTACATAGTGTGGGCAGATCGGCCTCCTGCCGCCCACTGAGCCACGCCCCAAGAACCTTAAGGTATAATTTACTTATTCCACGTGCATTGCTCTAGCTGCATGTGGGCTTTTTCCGCTTCTGCACTCGAATCTAGGTGTTGGATCAAATAGGAAAGTAGTGGGGAAAGTTGTATAGTATGAATCTAGGACGTGGTTCAAAGAGGAAAGGAAGGGGAAAGTAGTACAGACTGGCTATCCCGCGCCTACGTTAGTCGAAAAGGGAAAACAATGACAAACGCAGTACGCACATCTGTAACGAACTGATCTTTCTGTTTTGGGGGACAAGGCTGTAGAGTTTGAGCAGGACTAGATTTACTACCCTCACATAGGGAAAGGTGTCTATAGTTAACAAAACTGGGACCAACACAAATATGCTCCTTGGTTGTTTGTTCTTTGTTGCAATAGACTGTGCATCACCCCTTAATACATCAGTAGATGCACATGGTGCTGGTGCGTCCACTGTCCTGTACAGCTCTTTAGCTGTTGTTAATCTAAGGCCCTGTTTGGTTAAAAAGTCCCAGGACTTTTTTTAGTCCAAACTAAAAAGTCCGTAGTCCCTACATGTTTGGTTCCAGGGACTAAACATGGACTAGAGGTTATTAAATGACATGCCAAAAGACCTTGTTACCCCTAGTAATGAACTAATAGAGATAAGGGGCGATGCGGGGCAGGGGCAACTGTTGGAAAAAGTCCGAAAAAGACTCTCCCTCGGGGTCTTCTTTCTTTAGTCCCAAATACCCACTTTTAGTCCCTAAAACTCCCTCATGTTTGGTTTAGATGGGACAAAATGGGACTTTTTTAGTCCCTACACCAAAAAGTCCCTGTAAACAAACACCCTCTAATAATGCCGCTGGAAAATTGAAGCAATGCCATAGTTAAAAGCAAATTACATGTTTAATGAATTTTATTGTTAATATAATCTCTCTGTTAATATGAATCAATGCCACTATTTGAGAAATGCTATTGTCTTGCTTTCTTTCCCATTTAGATAAGTTAGATGCTTCTTTTTGTTGGCTTCTGTGTCATCCACCATTATTGACCACTAGTTGTTTCCTTTGCACCTCTGTGTAAACAGGGTTATCTACTTCACCTCGTTGCTATTGCGAAGTTTTGTTGCACTGCACAAAACACTTTCATTTTAAGAGTGTTTTGTGTAGTTCAACCAAAATGTCACACCGACAACGTTGCTTGATTGCTTGATCTTAGTGGAACTGCACAAGGGGAGATCTGACTTCCTATCCGTGTTGGCAAATTAGTTTAAGATCTTCTTCTTGCGAGTTGTTTGAATTCTGCGTCATGAGAGGTCAGTACTAGCCTTCTTTCACATGATTGTGTAGTGTGCTTTCATATGTTGTGCTACTGCACAAATGGAGACAAGACTTTCAATTCAGTATGTGCACCGTAATATCCCATTGAGGTAAGATAATGATATTTCACAACTGTTGGCCTGTATTTTGCCACTGTCATCAAAAAATTAATGTCGTTGTTTAGTGCTATACTTGTGCTCCCTAATTGACATGCCAAATCTTACATTGAAGGGGAAGCTTGTCTGTTATTGAACCAAGTGATGAAGGGGGAGAACAAGCGGAAGAAAAAAAATCAACTCCCGGTGCTGTAATGAAGCACTGGAACTGTGATGACACAAGTAATGATATAGTTTTGCATCTTAATTTATTGCTATGGCTAGAACGAGCAATTGTTTTGCCACTGATTTGATGCCACTCTTAATGTAATATGTAATTATCTCTACTTGTGCAAACAAGGATCTTCTTTGAAGATAACATATATTTTAGTGGAACTGCACAAGAAGATGTTGGAAACATTAAACTAACCGAGGAGTATATAGTAAGCATGGCAACTACAGTAGATAACAACAAAAGGTTTCAGAGAAGTGCTTGATCTGTATGCCCTACACAATAAGCCTCCTGACAAAGGTTGGTACTCGCCCACGGATTTCATCCATATGATTGACCTTTGTCATCTCTATTGGTGTTCTGCTACTGTTTAGATACTGTCATGAGAAAGCGGTATTGTCCTTGAGAAGTGCTTCATCTGTGCTGTTTTAAATAGTCCCTTTCCTTTTTTTCAAGCAAACAAGGATGCTAGCATTTAGTTGTCCTCTTGTATTTCCACAACAGGATCATCCTCCTTTGAAGAAGAATATGGAGTACGTGAAGTGTCTAGTTCCGATTATGCCAGGATAAAGAAGCCAAGCCTATCTTCTTAAGAAGGGAGAAGTTGAAGGATGGTTACATTATTTCCCACAAGAACAAACTAACTTCAGTTCAGAAGGACTCACGGATCTCCATCTTTGTTGCTGTGATGGCCAATGCAATGTTGTTTTAGGATTCCTTCCGGTGAGTTCCATTTTTTTAAATGTGTGATCTGCATGGATCATGTAGGTTGCCTGTTTAAACTGTCAATTCATAGTACAACTTTCTTTATACTAATCACTATTTTTGTATTTATGCAAACAGGGGTGCTCAGCTTGATTTTAATGGGAACAACACATAATGTTCACGAATACATAGAATATTCTCGAATCATTCATTTCCACCACAAGAAAGGAGGTGCCGATATGTTCAAGGCGTTGCAACATATAAAGGCGAAATCATACAACCTACTTGCGAATTTGGTTGATTTTGGTGGAACTGCACAAAAAGAACAACTGGTTTATTTAGCACGAGGTGCCATGTCAATGTCCGAACTGATGGCAAACCCTGCCCATTCCACAATCGTAGGCATTTGATATTTTGGAATGGGAAAACCTTGTCAAAGTTTGCTCATTGATGTACGTAAAACAACATGCATTTGACATTTTGGATGGGACAACCTTGTCAAATTTTGCTCATTGATGTTAGCAAGAAGACATGCGTTTGATATTTTCAAATGGGACGCCCTTTGCTGTCAGCAGCATCAATCAATTTTTCTTTATTCTTTAGTTTTGAATTAAATATTGGCTCTAACATATGAATCGCTGAGATGCATAATCATCGGTTGTTTTGAATGTTCTCTATGAATTGCCAGGCCTGTGTGTTTGATTGCAATGTACAGGAATGCTAAAAAGCTGCTCAAACTTTTTGTACTCCCTCTGTTCCTTTTTACTTCGCATATTAGATTTCTTTCAAGTCAGTTGATTTTACATTGTGAATGTTGATACTTTTTTTATTAGATTGGTCAAAGTAGAGATATTTTGACTTCAGACAAAACTTATATGCAGACTAAAAAGGACTAGGGGGAGTACATGTGAAACTACTGCCAACGAGGTGATCACCCTGGGAATAATGCTAGTACGTATTGTTTTGCATGTTCATCCAATGACAGTGATACAGGAATTCAGACTAATCGAACTAAATTCATTCATACACGGCCGGATTTCATATAAACATGCCGGATTTCATTACATTTCATACATTCTTCAACTAAAAAGGGGTGCGCTGGAGGTATAATTAATTAACCGAAGCTACCCACCCGTGTCCGGCTGAGCCAAACAGAAGCTTCTTCTCCAGTGGACTGAGCTTCAGTGACTTAACTGTAGGTGCAGTTTCTTCACTGACATGTGGGCTAGATGCCTCTTCGGCCCACATGTCAGTGACCCAACTGCACCTACAGTTAAGTAACTGAAGCAACATCCTTCTCCAACACAGCTCTCCGACTCCACGTCGCCGCCAAGAAGCTAATCGGCCGTCAATGGTCAACCCGCCTAGGTTGGCTTCAACCGGAGGGTAGCGGCGGTGGCCTTACTTGGACCGTAGCGGCGGCGACCTACCGTGTTCTACTCTTCCTTGTTTTTGCGTGGCGCGGCCTCGTTGGCAGCGAGGCGGGGCCTCAACGGAGCCGACGATGTACTCTGTCTCTTTGCCGGCGGGGCGGCGCCTCGGTGGAGCAGGGGAAATCGTCCCCCTTGTTGCCGGAAGGGCAGGGCCTCGGCGGAGCTGGCGATGTCCTTTGCGTCGTTGTTGGCGGGGCGGGGGTTCAGCGGAGCAGGTCCTCGCCGAAGCCGGGAAGTCCTCCGCCTCACTGCCGGCGGGGCGATGCCTCGGCGGAGCCGGCAATGTCCTCTGCCTCTTTTTTGGCGGGGCGGGGCCTCAGCAGAGTAGGGCCGCGCCGAAGCCGGCGAAGTCCTCCGCCTTGGTGGCAGCTGGGGGCCTCGGCGGAGCCGGCGATGTCCTCTGCCTCATTGTTGGCGGGGCGGGGCCTCGCCGAAACCGGTGAAGTCCTCCGCCCTGGTGCTGGCGAGGCGGTGCATCGGCGGAGCCGGCATTGTCCTCCGCCTCATCGTCGGTCTCGCCAAACAGCGCGTCGCCCGCTTCATCGTCCTCTCTTTGTAGGTGGCCGCAACCTCCGCCACCCGCATGCGGTACCCCCGGCGCGCGAGGCGGCTCTCGCGGGCGGAGCGGTACGACTCGAGCAACGCCTCCTACTCCGCCTACTCCGCGGCGATCTGCTCCTCCGCCTGCAGGTGCTCCTCGAGGAGATGGTGGTTGTAGGCGGCGTCGACCTGCGCCTCCTGGAACTGCTCCTGATGCTTCTGCCTCACTGTGTCCATGTATTGGGCATGGGCCTCGCCGATGGTCACGGTGCAATGCACCGGCTAGGATGGCGCGGAGGAGGGGGTTGGTGCCGAATCGTCGACTACCACGTTCTCCATTGGGACGTCGTCGTCCTCCGGCTGCCTGTCGGCCAGCCAGTCGGCAGCAATGGCTGCCATCTCCTTTTGGTCCATCGTTCGCCCGTCCCGAAGAGCGCTGGAGCGTGAGGAAACCATGGTGGGAGTGGTGTGGATAGGATAAAGGGAACGGAGACGGATGACTGCGGCTATGGCCGGCACAACAGTTTATATAACAATGGTGGGAGGCAGAGGGACGGACGGGTGACACCGGAGTAGCCGCCTCAGCAACCGCGTATCATTAATGTGGGCGGCAGACGAACGTACGGACGATACTTGTGTCATTTGAACACGAAGCAATCGCCTGCACCGGGAAACAGCGCGGGCGGCGCTGACCGTTTTGGGCGGAAAACACGCGCGGGCGAGGCAGGCAGTCTGGGTGGGCTAGGGCGGTCAGACTCGTGCTTGGCAGTGCTCCGGTCCAGCAGCCGGACATGCTGGCTCGCCAACGACCTCGCCGACCTGAGCGACGACAATCAGACGATGGACGTGGCTTCCGACCAGGAGCCGGCGCCACCGCCCAAGACGGTTCATGCCGTGTTCACCATAGAGCAGGTGCGGCCGCACTTTTATGCCCTAACGGTGGAAGAGCTACCAGCGCAGGAGGACCTGTGCTACAACCTCTGTCTCCTCAACGAGCGCCGGCTCGCAGAAAGACGAATCACCGGCGAACAAGCGAATGACAATGCCATAGCAGACATGTGGCCATATGATCCTGGCTTCCTAAATGAGCAGCGGGCGCTGTATCAGACCATCCGTAGGACCCGCGAAGCCCTCTCCGTTGTCCTTCAAGTTGTTGTGCTCGCCGTGGCGCCGCCCTCTCGCGTTGTCAACATGGTCAACGAACATGAGGAATTAGGAGATGACTATAATTGGAGAGGATGACAGTGGGAACCCACCAGGGCCATAGCCACACGTACGCAAGTGCCTCCTTATTATATACAACTATTTTTTTCTTCCTCCTAGTTTCCTGACATCACGGTCCCACACCATTGTCAACCTATATAGTCAATAAACGAGAGAATTGCACAAGGAGTGGCCGACAGCTGGGACCCAACAGCTCGAACAGTATTTGTGTTTTTGATGTGTGAGCAGAGTTTTTTCTTGAGCGATGTTTTTGTCGTTGTTCAGATAAGCAGGGTATCAACTGGGCTCGCTGTGGCCCGTTTAGCCCAGGTCTTGAGGTATAGCTAGGCTAGCCCAGCCCAGATATTAAAAATGTTCAAGCTAAAAATGGATAGCCCAGCTATACTTGTTTTTGAGGAATACCCAGCCCAGGTCAACTTGTTATTCCCCGCCCCGCTGGGCTGCAAATCTTTCCTGGGAGGGATGCATGAGGCTTAATAAGAAAATGGGCATTAAGAAATAATAAATGGGTTGTAATTATAAAAACTGGGCTGTAACTCTAAAAATAATGCACCAAACATGGAATTAGTTAAAAA
Source organism: Triticum aestivum (assembly GCF_018294505.1). Taxonomy (NCBI): domain Eukaryota; kingdom Viridiplantae; phylum Streptophyta; class Magnoliopsida; order Poales; family Poaceae; genus Triticum; species Triticum aestivum. The sequence continues at coordinate 471,437,525 of NC_057814.1, read as the reverse complement.
AATTATTTTTGGATTTTGAAAATTTTAATTTCATTACTTGTTGCGCGCACAATATTTTGTTGGATTTTTACGAAATACAAATTTATTTTGAAATTATATTTAATCTGACTAGAAATTTTAGGATAAAAATATTTTGGATCCCATCAAAATGTGGGAAATTTTATTGAATTCTATTTTGAGCGGTTGGTTGAAATTATTAATCGCTGTCCTAGCTAGAAAATGGCCTGTACTTTTAACAAACTGTAAAACGGGTTGTAGTAAATTCTATTAGACTTAAAAAATGGGATGTACATTCTTACAAATCGCAAATGGGCTATATGTTCTCTGCCTCATACTTGTGGGCCTACAAAGTGGACGCGTACGCAAGGATTTGTCAACTTATAGTCAACACATGGTTCTTGCAGCAGTGGCCGTTGGATGTCCATCCAACGGATGTCGTGCTACTTCTTCAATCTCGGATATTCTTGCTTCAGCCGCCCAAAAAATGATTGTTCCCCCTGACATCTGTTGCGCACCATTTCGGAGGCTGACCTGTGGGCCTACTAAGTTGACGCGTACCAAGGGCTTTGTCAACTTAGTCAATATAAACGATTCTAGCTGCAGTGACTGTACGATGTCCATCCAACGACCATCGTGCTTCTTCAACCTCGGGTCTTCTTGCTCCAGCCGCCCAAACCAGCGTCGGCCGTGCCGCCTGCTCCTGCCTCCCGTGTCCGGCTGTGCTACCACCGCTGGCCATGCCATCCCTCTATACTCACCCACACATCCTGTTATTCTCCGGCGACGGCAGCCTAACACCGCAGCCGAAGTAGTCAACCCACGTACTCCCCTCCGCGTGGGCATCCACTGTCGCGTCTTCCCCGGCTCCGCGTCGTTCCCTTGCTAGGCCTCCCCGTCGTCCACCGCCTTGGTGCTCTTGGCGCGGCGTGGTCAACGAAGGACAACCATCAGAAGAGGACTTTAGGCGGTGAGGCTGACAGCTAGACCCACCAGCTACATCTTCGAACACAAGGAAGTGCCTCCTTATTACCTGCAAAATAAAAATGATTCCTCCCCCTGACTGCTGGGACCGACCAGCTATATCTTCGCACGCAAGGAAGTGTGTCCTTATCCTCCCTGACCGCTGGGACCCACCCAGTCAAAGAGTATGTAGTGTTGTCTGTCTGGTCGCGAACGTGTATGTATATACCGGTCGATCGTTCTCTCTGCAAGTATGAACCGTGGCCGAGTAAGTAGCGGCACGTGTCATTGTAGAGCACCCTACATAGCAGTTCACGCAGTCTCGTCTAAGTCCTGTACACGTACGTACAACCACAGGGCAAAAAATACGGACACATGTACATACGGGCGGGGTCTCGGGCGAGTACTCGCGCATATATACGGACGGCCGGGGCTTGTGTACATGGAGATGCAACGGACGGCAGCAACGGCGTCCTGTTCATCGGGCAGCGAACCGGCTGGGTCGGAATAGAGAAACATCGTCCTGTTCATCGGGAGGCAACCTACTAGGTCAGAATGCGTCCTATTCAACGGAACTAACCGGCTTGGACGGAACAACCAAAACGGAGTCTGGCGTACCGCAGAACGGAGGAAACGGCCTTTTGTTCGATCGGCCATGGTCGAAACGGGATCCTGTTTATCGGGAGGGGTCTGGCATACCGCAAAACAGAGGAAATGGACTTGTGTTTGAGTGCCTACGGTCTTAACGGGGTCCTATTGATAGGGAGGGGTGTGGCGTACTGCAAAATGGAGGAAACAGACTTGTGTTGGAGCGCCTACGGTTGAAATGGGATCCTGTTCATCCACCATCTACTGCCTCACTCCAGCCTCCATGGGCTACTATTCATCCACCGTCGACCTCCTCCGGCCTCCACGGGCTACTGTTCATCCACGACTACTGTTCATCCAGCCTCCACCGGCTGCTGTTCATAGAGCCTCCACTAGGTCATGTTCATCCACCCCCAACCGGCTGGGGTACGGCGGCCTCCTCCGGGTCATGTTCATCCAGCGACAACGGCCTACTACCATGGGGTCCTGTTCATCCAACCCCCACCGGGAACTGTTCATCCACAGCCAACCAACCGGCTCGACTCACCACGTCTTGACTCGTTCTACGTACCACACACATGGTAGCAACGGTCACGTTTCATCGAGAGGCAACCCAACACAAGATTGCTACGTCTCGCACGGGGGCTCGATCGGCTTCAGTAACCAACAGCAGTGATCGATCGCTCGGGTTTAGTTAGCAGCAGCAGTGAAGGAATTGCTCGGGTTCAGTCAGCAGCGAATGAATCTCTCGGGTTCAGTTAACAGCCAAGGGATCGATGGCTCGGTTCAGTAACGTGCGATTGCTCGGGTTAATTTAGCCAACACCTCGCACACACGCGCGTACACGAGAGAAACGGACAAACCACAGTGCATCACTCGGCCCCGACTACCCACCGTAACCGGGAACTCCGCGATATTTTCCTCGCCCTCGCTTCTACCGCGATTTTTCCGTCATGGACGGCCCAAAGAATGTCATGCTGCTGCATCTCCGGCCCGCCAAGGATGAACAACCCATTTTCTGTCATGATTTTTTGTCATAGAAGTAGGAGCCCACCACATCTATGATGATACCGGGTTTTGTCGCAATTATCGTCATAGAAGTGTCATAAGCATGACAAAAAAATTCGTTCGGCCCAAAATGTCACGGATGTGTCTTTTTTTGAAGTGACACGACACGTCATGAACCGATCTCGCTCTGTGTGGAGACTGTATGATTTTTGACGCAGACGCCACATCAATGTTGTGCATGGTATTCAAACATGCATGCATCGCGTCCATACATATGTTTGGGACACATGCATGTAGTGGTTGTGTTCGTACAGTACGTACTCTCCCTCACGTGCTTATCGGTGACAAGCTTATATATTCGTGGGCCCGCGTGGACGTCCATGATCACTTTGACCGACAACGAGAGAGGTTACCATGGTGGATTCTTCTTCTTTGGTTCGTGTTATCGTAGTAGCACATGGTGAGATTGCAGACCTAAGTTTGAGCGCATACGTACGCATTAATCCCCGTTACAACTCCGAGTGAGGTGACATACATACTACGTGTCGTGAACCCTCGCTCCGTGTGGGAACTTTCCGGTACCAAAGCACGGTGCCACATCAAAGTTGTGCATTGGGTAGTCAAATATCACACATCACTCTATACATATGTTTGGGCCACATGCAGAGAGTGGTTCTCTTTGGGCACTACTCCCTTGCGTGGTTATCAGGGAGCTAGCCCATCTATGGGGTCTTCGCGTGGATGCCCATAATTTTGACCAACAACAAGAGAGAGGTTATACGTCCAAGGTGGATTCTTGTTGGTCTGTGTTACAGTACGTCATGGTGTCACGTCAAAGTGTGGGTGGGGGGAGGACTACTTCGCACGTCCTGAACCTCCGTGGGGTCAGGGATGTCCGGTTAATTTGCGACGCACATGTGTCACATCAAAGTGTGAATTGGGTATTTAAATATCACACTACCTTTTTTCATACATATAGCTGGGCTACCCGCAGGTGGTTCGTGTGTGGTCTCACTCATCTCGTGCCACAAGCACACATTTGTGGGCACGCACACGGTCCACCTTTGACTGGAAGCGAAAAGGGGCCGGGGTTTGACCATATGATGGACTCCTATAGGTTTAGTGTTACGTTTGGGTGAGATGTTAGACCTAGCTATTTGGGGGCATGTGTTCATAGCTAGGATTCCCCTCTCGCCGACATGGAGTAGGGGGGCTAGCAATACTATGCGCTTTGTGAGATAGGTGCCACATCAAAGTTTTACATTGGGTATTTAAACATCAAATCACCCTTTTCATGCATATTTTTGGTCCACATGCAAGTGTGTTCGGGTTCTGACCCTTTTCCCGTGTTATTTTTGCCAAGTTTATAAACAATAGACAAGTCAGATGACGCAATAGACACGGTTCCCTCAGACTACCCATGTGCCACGCCCGTTCCCCTGTCACTCACATCATCATAGTACATTGGGCTCCATGAGGCTTCCCTCGTAATCTAAAAAAATCTACCCCCTGGAGGGTTTTTCTGTTTGATACGATTATTATGTTTCAACTGTGTGCGATGTTTGCTTCCCTCGCTCCCGTGTAAATCGCCCAAAAATATCTACCCGCCTGGAGGGGTTTATTGCGTGATAGCACACAGTTATTACGTTTGGACCGTGTGCGATATTCTTTGCTCCCGCTCCCGCCTGCATCACTCGAAAATATCTAGCGACCTGGAGGTTTTTCTGTTTGATAACACACGGTTATTATGTTTTGACTGTGTGTGGTGTTTTTTGTTCCCACTCCCGCCTGCATCCCTCGAAAATACCAACCCGACTGGAGGTTTTTTTGTTTGATAGCACACAGTTGTCATTTTAGGACCGTGTGCGAAGTTTTCCAATCAATAGCCCCGGAATTTTACTCCCGCCTAGTAAAATTTTCATTAGCCGCGTCATTTCCTCAAACACCACCTTGCCCCCCCCGCACACACACTATAAAACTTCACGCACGCGTGCGCGCACACACACACGCACATACACACACACACACACACCACCACCCTTCCCTCGCTCGAAACCCTAGCAAGGTCGCTACCGCCGCCGCTACATGGCCTCCATCGTCAACATCTGGCGGTTTACCCGTGCAGCTTACCCATCGATCTATATAACCTAGCCGCCCTGAGTTTTTTGGATGACGCCTGTCAAACGCCCCCTTTCCCACAGATCCCCATCTCCACCCCCACTCCAGAGCGCTGCAGCCTAAACCCAGCTACACTTCTTGTGGAGCTCGAGGAGCAAATTGCCGAAAGAGGTTTATCGCAGCCTCTTCGGCTGACGTCACCGAGGTGTCCACCAACGAAGCTGACAACGATTACTGGCCGCAGGCTCTCAATCAGCGGGCTAGAGAATGCTGGTATATCGCGGACGCCAGCTATGACATCGAGCTCTTCGACAGCGACAGCCTGTTGCGGGCTATGTCACGGTTAAGTGACCCACCCCCAACCCCTTGGGTTCAACCGCCATCGATCTCATCCATGGCCATGTCGTTGATCTCCTCTGGCTCACTGTCAAGAATTTGCCATCCTACATCGCCATGGAGCCCCTTTTGTCATTTCTGAAGGACACGTTCTACGATTCTGGCATGGGATTCTCATCTGCCAAGTCAGACCTCATTGACAGCGACCACGAGGAGGGCACCCTCTCTGGCTCTTCCAATTGGAAAGAGTCCATCTGCGACATCAGGGAGGGCACCCTGTATACATGCTCTTCCAAGGGAAATGAGCCCATCTGCGACAACATGGAGTGCACCTAGAGTCCATGCTCTTCCCGTGGGAATGAGCCAATCTGTGACAAGTTAAGAAACCAATGCTTTGTTTTGCCGTGCCTCTTCACACGGGGGAACCCATGATTTGCTTTGTCGAGCTCCTTTTGTAGTGTAGTGAGAATATGTCCAGTTTTAATTGCTATATTTGGTTGTTTGCAGTATGCCTTGTTTTTTAAGTTATTCACAATGTGGTGCTCTATATGTGCAACTATTTACTATGAAGTACAATTTCATCAATACCAGTTTCAACAATACCAATAGGAATGACTATATTTGCTTGTTGTTAAGCCTGTTATGGCTAGTATCTGCCTCTTTTAACATTTTTTGGTTGTTCGGTTATTTGTAGTTAGCATATGTCCAGTTCCAGTTGCTATTTTTGGTTGTTCGTAGTATGCCTTGTTTATTTTAGTTATTCAGAAAGTGGTGCTCTATATGTGCAACTATGTACTGTGTAGTACAATTTCATCAATACTGGTTTCAACAATATCAATAGGAATGACTGTATTTGGTTGCTGCTAAGCCTGTTATAGCTAGTATATGCCTCTTTTAATGTTTTTTGGTTGTTCGGTTGTTTGTAGTTAGTATATGTCCAATTTCAGTTGCTATCTTTGGTTGCTTGTAGTATGCCTTGTTTATTCAGTTATTCATAAAGTGATGCTCTATATGTGCAACTATTTACTATGCAGTACAATTTCATCAATACGGGATTCAACAATACCAATAGGAATAACTATATCTCGTTGCTGCTAAGCCTGTTGTAGCGAGCATATGCCTCTTTTAACGTTTTTATGTTGTTCGGTTGTTTGTAGTTAGCATATGTCCAGTTTCAATTGCTATCTTTGGTTGTTTGTAGTATGCCTTGTTTATTTCGGTTAATCACAAAGTGATGCTCTATATGTGCAAGTATGAACTGTGCAATTCAATTTCATCAATACCGGTATCAACACTACCAATATGAATGACTATATTTGGTTGTTGTTAAGCCTGTTGCGGAGAGCATATGCCTCTTTTGATGGTTTTTGATTGTTTAGTTGTTTGTAGTTAGCATATGTCCAGTTTCAATTGATATCTTTGGTTGTTCATAGTATACCTTGTTTATTTCAGTTATTCACAATGCGATGTTCTATATGTGCAAGTATGAACTATGCAGTTCAATTTCATCAACACTAGTTTCAACAATACCACTATGAATTACTACATTTGGTTGCTGTTAAGCCTATTCACTACAGGAATCAGGCATTTTGCCGTCAGCCATGGCGGACGGCAAAGGCTTGCCTGGCGGACGGCAAAGGCCTTTGCCGCCCGCCAGCAGACGGCAACAGGTCCTGTTGAATAAGCTACGGCAAAGGGCTCTTTGCTGTTTGCTTGCGGACGGCAAAGATGAAATGGTCTTTGCCGTCCGCCAATAGACGACAAAGAGCCTGGACGACACATGTCGGGGGGATGAACCCCAGGCAGGCAACGGAACCCGGATCCTTTTCAAAAACGACGGGGCCAGCAATGCCCCTCAAGCCAGCCCACGCTTGGCCGGGTCGCTCGACCCGGTCAAGCCCCTCGACCCGGCCGCACTCCTCAACTCGGCCCCAACAACCAGCTCAAGACAGCCGAGCCCGGCACACCAAGGCTTCCCCAACAAGCCAGCTCCACCCTAGACGTCTTCTCCAACCCGGCCGCGGGTCACCTCCCGTCCCATCCCAGCCATACGATGGGACGAGTCTCCACCTACCGATGACCTAGGCAACAGTACCCCACCCATGCCTCAGGTCAGCCGGGGCGTGGCAACAGTGCCCCACCTACCCGCTGACCAGGGCCGGCGTGCAACAGTGCAATCATCGTCACCAATGACGCCAGCAAGCGGCGAGCTGACGGAGCGCCACTGTAGCCAACTCAACCCGGCCACTCCCTGATGGTCGACGAGACGGCCAACAGTGCCCCTGTACCCAGCGGGCCCCGCGCCCGGAGAACCCGGCGAGCCCCGACCCCCCGGCGGGTCCCAGCACCGGCTTCCCGGACAATGACAACCCGGCCCCGCGTGTAACGCCCACGATGCGGCTATATCTCCCACGTGTCGAGGCACGACTTAGAGGCATAACCACATTGTGGTTTTGTCGCAAGAAGGGTCATCTTCACACAATCCCATGTAATGAACAAGAATGGGATAAAGAGTTGGCTTACAATCGCCACTTCACACAATACATAAATAAAACATACATCATTCGGAGATACACACATAGGTCCGACTACGGAACCAAAAGAAAAGAAGACAACCCAACTGCTAGATCCCTGATCGTCCCAACTGGGCACCACTACTGATCAATATGAAAAGAAACAACAGAACGAACAAGATCTTCATCGAGCTCCCATTTGAGCTCAGTTGCATCACCTGCACTGGTATCATCGGCACCTGCAACTGTTTTGGAAGTATCTGTGAGTCACGAGGACTCAGCAATCTCACACCCGCGAGATCAAGACTATTTAAACTCAAAGGAAAGGATGGGGTAATGAGGTGGAGCTGCAGCAAGCACTAGCATATATGGTGGCTAACATACGCAAATGAGAGCGAGAAGAGAAGCAACGGAACGGTCGTGAACTAGCAATGATCAAGAAGTGATCCTGAACTCCTACTTACGTCAAACATAACCCAGAAACCGTGTTCACTTCCCGGACTCCGCCGAGAAGAGACCATCACGGCTACACACGCGGTTGATGCGTTTTAATTAAGGTCAAGTGTCAAGTTCTCTACAACCGGATATTAACAAATTCCCATCTGCCTCATAACCGCGGGCACGGCTTTCGAAAGATAATACCCTGCAGGGGTGTCCCAACTTAGCCCATCATAAGCTCTCACGGTCAACGAAGGATAAACCTTCTCCCGGAAAGACCCGATCAGTCTCGGAATCCCGGTTTACAAGACATTTCGACAATGGTAAAACAAGACCAGCAAAGCCGCCCGAATGTGCCGACAAATCCCGATAGGAGCTGCACATATCTCGTTCTCAGGGCACACCGGATTGTCCAAGCTTCCGGTAGGCCAGCCCAGAGTTGCCCCTGGTGGCCACCGGCGACTGACGGGTTGGACCAACACCCAGAGGAGCACTGGCCCGGGGGTTTAAAATAAAGATGACCCTTGAGTCTGCAGAACCCAAGGGAAAAAGGCTTAGGTAGGCAAATGGTAAAACCAAGGTTGGGCCTTGCTGGAGGAGTTTTATTCAAAGCGAACTGTCAAGGGGGTCCCATAAATCACCCGACCGCGTAAGGAACGCAAAATCAAGGAACATAACACCGGTATGACGGAAACTAGGGCGGCAAGAGTGGAACAAAACACCAGGCATAAGGCCGATCCTTCCACCCTTTACCAAATATATAGATGCATTAATAATATAAGAGATATTGTGATATCCCAACATAAACATAAACCAACATGGAGCAATCTTCATCTTCACCTGCAGCTAGCAACGCTATAAGAGGGGCTGAGAAAAGCGGTAACATAGCCAAACAATGGTTTGCTAGGAAGGGTGAAAAGGTTAGGGGCTGACATGGTAGTATGGGAGGCATGATATAGCAAGTGGTAGGTAGCGCAGCATGGCAAAAGAACGAGCAACTAGCAAAGCAAAGATAGAAGTGATTTCGAGGGGTGGTCATCTTGCCTGAGATCCCGCAAGGAAGAAGAACGAGTCCATGAAGAAGACAAACAGACGGAGTCGAACGAATCCTCACAACTCCGGAAAAAACCGAAGCTAACGAGAGAAGCAACCCGGAAAGAAACAAACAACAAAGTAAACAACCATCACAGAAACATGGCATGATGCACAATCAAGTATGATGCATGTCCGGTTTAATGAGGCATGGTATGGCAAAGTGCAACAAACAACACTACAAATTAAGTGGAGCTCAATATGCAACGAGTTGCATATTGACAAAACACCACATTTAATTATTAATTCTCTCTCGTTTATGCACCCAACAATATTAAATGTTGTTAAACATGGAAAAAGGTGAAGCATATGGAAACTAACTATTTAGGCAATTTTAAATGAGGCCGGAAATAACAAACGACAATTCCGATAAATCCTCATGTCCATAATTTAGATTTGGTACTGTTCTGCCATAAACGCAATTTTAATATTGTTAAACAGCAACATGAAGTGCACCAAGTTAAACTAGGCATTTTTCTACCCCATTTACATATAAAGTTTATTAAAATCCGAGCTACGGTTAATTAGTTATGAATTAAATCATTTTAGCATGTTATTTGAGCAAATTTAATCAAACAACATTTAAAAAAATTAACATGGGTGAAAGTGGCATATTATTAAACTACACAAAATTCTAAGCATTTTACATATATAAATTATTTTAATCCGATGCATGGTTTGTGAGATATTAAATGCATGAACATGGAGGGTCAAACTGTAAATATGCAGTTTCTGGAAAATTAGACAAATTTGCAGCAGCGAAAAAAAAAAACACTGCGGGCTTAATCTGGCTGGCCCACTGGTGCACAGGAGCGGCACTGGACGCTGCTCATCATGGGCTGAGGCCCGGTCGATGGAGGAGGCCCAAGAGGGGCGCGTGCAGGCCGGCTGGAGGGAAGGCCGAGGTGGGCGCTGGACCTTGGAGGCAGCAGGCCGGCTGCTGGGCCGCACGCATCTGGCCGATGCGGTCAACGCGACCACGAGCAGAGGAGGCAGGGGATCGAGGCTGGCGCACCTCCTTCGCCCGCTCGAAGCAGAGGCAAGGCCATGGCGCCGCAGGTGAAGGAAGCGGTGGGACTTCGGCGCGCAGGGAATCGAGCACGGAGGGCAACGCTACGGCGGATCCGGGGCACTAGTGCTCTTGCAAACAGCAGCAACGGGTGGAGCACCTCCTGTGTACCTGAAGAAAGAGAGGGAGAAGGATTTTTCAGAGAGGATGGAACAGAACGGAAAAGAAGAAAGAAGAGGGAAGGCGAGGGCAATGGCCACGCGACCTGGGGCCTGATGGAGCTCGCCGGCGGTGCGGGAGCCGAAGGGCGCCGGCGCAACGCTGATCTGGGGGAGGCAGGAGCAGGGCTAGCCGGCTGCTGCGGTGGTGCTCCTCGAGGTAGTCCCATGGCTGCCCTCCTACACGGGACAGAGAGAGAGCACTGAGAGAAGAGCGGGATAGGGGAAGAAGAAGGAAGAGCAGGGGCGTGGGGCTGGCCTGGAGCTGCTGCTGCTGTGGCGCTCGATGACAGCGGAAGGGCGGCTGCGCTCCGCTGGTTTGGACGCCGGTGACGTGACGACGGGCAAGGACGATGGGGAACGAGACTGGGCTCGGGCAGGAGAAGCCCTCCTGCTCGAGGGGCTTGGCCTTGGGCGCTAGTTGGATGGCTGCGGGTGCGGGTAGGAGGAACGTAGCTAGGCTGATTGGGGAAGGATCCCGAGGGGAATTTGGGTGGAGTGGCGGCGGAGGCGACGGGTGGATGGGACAAGGTCCCTAGGTTTTAGGGTTAGTCTATTTAAATAGGTAGGGGATTAGGGTAGGGATTAACTCGGTCCGTCCGATCGTAATCGGGCGGTCGAGAAAAATTGATAGGGAGTCCAAATAAGAAAACGGAGATGTTTTGTAGATGTTAGGGGATGATCCGGACCCAACGGTAACGAAAATCCGGTTCGGGTTCGGGACAAATTTCGGACGCGCGCGAGGGGGCGATGCACTATGTAAAGAGGGACTCCGGTTTAAGCAAGAGGGAAAACGAAGAACGAGGTTGGTCTCGGAAGGGTCAGCGGAAGCAAGGGGGCGCGGCCACTACGAGGGGATGCAAGTTTTAAAACATGGCGGCAACGAAGTGCCGATGCAATGCAAATGATGCGATGACGAATGCAACAAACAAATAAAACACAGCTGACTCGCCAAACAAGGAAGGCAATCGGAGCGTCGGTCTCGGGGAGTCACACCGCGGCCTTGTAACATTACCCTTGTACCCATGGGGGTTGACCTACAAAACCCCCCAGGAGCCCTCATGCATAGGGGGAGAGACCATCGATCACTCACTCACTTACTCACACACACCTAGCAAGCAACACCCGAGGAGAGGGAGCACCCTAAGCCTTGGCCTGCCCTCCTTCCCCCATACAGCTCTGGAGCAACTATGTACTGTTACATATAAACCACACTCGACAGTACTAGGGGTGTTATCTCTCCGGAGAGCCCCGGACCTGGGTATGTCTTGCGTCCCGCGCTCGCTCATGCCGACCTTGCCTCTGGAGCCCACCAGTGCCCTCGAGCCTCCTCCACTCTTCTGCCATCCCTTGGCATCTGCCGTGCGCCCACCACGACAGTTGGCGCCCACCGTGGGGCGGCTCGAGGTCCTGGCTGGGAGCATGCTTCAGACGGGGCTCCTCTCTGACTCTAACGAGCTCGTCACGCTGGCGGGCGACGTCATCGACACACTCGCCGCCTCCTTCGCCACGCTCCGCATCTCGGACGCGCCTGCGGCCGACGAGGACCCCAGCGAGATACTTGACTTTTCCGACTCCCCCCTTTCCCTCGGCGGCGGCGCTCCCGCCGGGGCAATGGACCTCTGTGTGGAGGTCTTCGTCACCGACGCCGGCGCCGCTTCCTCTTCCAGCACGGCGAGAAAGGCCGCCGAAGCCAGGGCTGCAGCGGAGCGGGCCAGCCCGCCCAACCCGCTGCGCGCCATGATGCAGAGCCTTCGCGTCCCCATTGGCACCGACATCGACGCCTCCGACAACGCCGAGGCACGGAGTCGTCTCGACGAGGACCGCCAGCGCCTGCTGGACCTCACCGAGGCACTCACCGCCACGCAGCGCCGCCTTGACTCCGCTCAGCTGGAGCGCAACGCCGCCTACAGCTTCACACCGGACGCGCCCGAGCCAAGTCGGGTCGCCGACGTGCGATCCCGGGGGGGGGGGGGCAATCGGGCGCGCCTTCGGCGTCATCCCTCCCGTCTACGAGACTCCCGTGAAGAACATGCGTGCCGCCCAGGCGGACGCGGTCGGCCTGGATCAGCTCGCAGACGAAGAGCTGCAAGACCGCCTCAAAAGGGTGAACAACCTCCTCGCTGCGGCCAACGCATAGCAGGACCAGCTCAACTAGCTTGCCAAGCCGTCGGGATCCGGCTCGGCCCGCGTGGTCGGGCCTGGCGACCACCAGAACACGGCGTCTTCACCACCTGGCGAGGCACTTCGGCCGCACCCGAACCCGGCGCAACCCCGCCCCGACGACTGCCGGCGGCTTGGGCGACGAGCCGGTCTCGGAGGCCCGACGCCAACTCGATGCTCTACTCCAACCCAGCCAACGTCCAACTGCGGCCGACCTGGCCCCCCGCGGCGCGGTCACTGACCGGCTGGGCCCGCGCGCCATCGACGACACCGACGCCTGCCACCGCCTCGACCGGCTCGCCCTCTCCCAGGAACTGGAGGAGACAGGCCCCGTCGGGCCGGCGTGCTTTGGGCCACGCATCCGGGGTGAGCCCTTTACTAAAGGGTTCACGCTCCCCCGGGACACCCCCAAGTACAAAGGTACCGTGAAGCCGGAGGACTGGCTCACCGACTACACCACCGCCATCGGCATCGCCGGTAGTAACCATCGTCTCACCGTGCGCTACGCGCCTCTCATGCTGCAGGGGTCGGCCCGCACCTGGTTGAACAGTCTGCTGGCGGGCAGCATCAACGCATGTGTCAACTTCGAGCAGGCCTTCGTGCGCAACTTCACCGGCACTTAGAAACGACCGGCCGCCCCAGTCAGCTCACCATGTGCGTGCAGGGGCCGGCGGAGACCGGCCGCGAGTACCTCGCGCACTGGGCCGATCTCGGGAACAGCTGCGAGGGCGTCCACAAAGTCCAAGCGATCCAATACTTCGTCAACGGGTGCCGGGATGGCACCCTCCTCAAGCACAAGCCACTATGGCCGCACTCATGGTGATGGCGGACAAGTACGCCAATGTCGACTCCGCCATGAAGATCCAGGTGGCGCTGGACGAGGCCGGCAAAGCAAAGCCGGTTCTCCCCTCGAAGCCGGCCGACGAAGGAAGCCGGCAGCAGCACAACCAACAGAACAAAAAGCGCAAGGCCGATCAGGCGACCCAGCGCTACGATAACCGGCTCGTCGCGGCCGCTGATCAGGCACCCGCAACTGACCCGACTGCCAAGCCTCGGCAGACCGGCAAGACGACGCGGCAACCCACCATGAGTCGAGGACATGCTCGATGCCCCCTGCAAGCACCACAGCGGCGCAAGGCCTTCGACGCACACGCTTCGGCAGTGCGCCATCACCAAGCGCCTCCTGAGGGGCGACATCCCGCCTCCTCCGGCCCCGGCTTCAGGAGCGGGGCAGCCGCCTCCGCTGCCGCCACCGGCTGGCGGCGCATTGCGCGACGACCTCTACTCGGCCCAGAACGCGACCTATGTCTTCTTCACTAGCCTCGGCGACGACAAACGCAGCGAGCGCCTCCTTCGGCAGGAGGTGAACACCGTCATCCCCGCCAAGCCGGAATACATGCACTGGTCGGAGCGCCCGGTCACCTGGACTCGGGAGGGCCACCCGGCCATCATGCCGAACCCGGGTGGATACGCCCTCGTCCTCAACCCCACCAGCGTTGCACCTCGGCGCACGTGCAAGTTCTCCCGGGTTCTGATCGACGGCGGCAGCAGCATCAACATCCTCTACCGCGACACCATGCCCAAGCTCGGCCTCGAGGCAAAAGACCTAGAGCCGACCCGGACGATCTTCCACGGCATCGTCCCCGGCCTCTCCTGCTCTCCAATCGGCCAGGTCCGGCTCGACATCCTGTTCGGCGACAGCGACCATTTCCGACGCGAGCTGCTCTAGTTCGAGGTGGTGGACCTGACCAGTGCGTACCACGCGTTGCTTGGCCGGCCTACGCTCGCCAAATTCATGGCGGTCCCCCACTACGCCTACCTGAAGATGAAGCTGCCGGGTCCGAAGGGCCTTATCACCATCACCGGCGACTACCGCAAGTCCATAGAGTGCGCCCAAGACCGCGCTAAGCTGGCCGAGTCGCTGGTCGTAGCCGAGGAGCGGCGCCAGCTCGACCGAATCGTCGCCTTGGCCCAAGAGGCGTCAGCCGCGCCGATCCCGGCCGAGGAGCCGGCCGACGAGGCCTCGTTCAAGCCCTCCAAGGAGACCAAGAAAGTGAAGCTGAACCCGGAACACCCCAGCTGCAGCAAGTACGTTGTCGTGGGCCCCCGCCTCAACAGCAGATAGGAAGGCAAGCTCGTCGACTTCCTCCGTGAGAATCGGGATATTTTCGCATGGACCCCAAAGGACATGCCGGGTATCCCGAGGAAGTACGCCGAGCACAAACTCCACGCACGCAAGGACGCCAAGCCTGTCCGTCAACCCCTGTGACATTTTTTCGAAGAGAGGATAAGAACCATTGGTGAAGACGTCGCCAAGCTCTTGGTGGCCGGCTTCATCATGGAAGTGTTTCACCCTGAGTGGCTGGCCAACGCAGTCCTCATCCTGAAGAAGAACAAGACCTGGCGCATGTGTATTGACTACACTAGCTTGAACAAGGCCTGCCCCAAGGATTCATTCGCCCTCCCGCGGATCGACCAAGTCACCGACTCCACTGCCGGGTGTGAGCTCCTGTCCTTCCTGGACGCTTACTCCAGCTATCACCAGATCAAGCTGGACCCGGCCGACGCCCTGAAGACGTTCATCATCATGCCCTTCGGGGCGTATTGCTACATCACCATGTCATTCAGCTTTAAGAACGCCGACGCCACCTTCCAGCCCTGCATGCAGAAATGCTTGCTGCCACAACTCAGCCGCAATATCCACGTCCATGTGGACGACATCATGGTGAAGACCAAGCAGCACCTCACGCTCCTCGATGACTTGAAGGAGACCTTCACGAACCTGCGCGAATACAAGGTCAAACTCAACTTGGAAAAGTGCGTTTTCGGCATCCCGGCCGGAAAGCTACTCGGTTTCCTTGTCTCGGAGCACGGCATTGAGGCAAACCCGGAGAAGATCAAGGCCATCGAGCGCATGCGCAAGCCGGCTTGGCTCCGCGATGTCCAGAAGTTCACCGGCTGCTTGGCCTCGGTCAGCCGGTTTCTCAGCCGGCTGGGCGAGAGGGCCTTGCCCCTATATCAGCTGATGAAGAAGACGACGCCGTTCGAATGGAACGACCAGGCCGACGAGGCTTTTCGGGACCTCAAGCGCATGCTCTCCACCGCACCAGTTCTGGCTGCATCGGCCGAGAAGGATCCACTGTTGCTTTATATCCCCGCGACCTCGTGGTCGGTCAGCATGGTGATAGTGGTCGAGCCACCAGAGAAGGACAAGGTCTAAGCCATCCAGCGTCCCGTCTACTACCTGAGCGTGGTGCTCTCCGCCTCGAAGCAGAACTACCCGCACTACCAGAAGATGTGTTATGGCGTATACTTCACCGCCAAGAAATTGAAGCAGTACTTCCAACAGCACGTTGTTACCGTGGTCAGCACGGCCCCTCTCGGCGAAATCTACGGGTGCCGGGATGCCTCTGGCCGAGTCGCCAAGTGGGCGCTCGAGCTAGCCGGCCACACCATCCTCTACGAACCCCGCACCACGATCAAGTCCCAAGCTCTGGCCGACTTCCTCGTCGACTGGACCGAGACCCAGTACCTGCCGCCGCCGCCAGACTCGACGCACTGGCGCATGCACTTCGACGGCTCAAAGATGCGTCTCGGCCTAGGGGCCGGCATTGTGCTGTCCTCCCCAAAGGGCGACCGGCTCAAATACGCGCTCCAGATCCACTTTGCCGCCTCCAACAACGTCGCCGAGGACGAAGCTCTCGTGCACGGCCTCCGGCTCGCCAAGCAGCTCGGCATCCGGCGCATCCTATGCTATGGCGACTTGAATCTGGTGGTGCAGCAGTGCTCCGGTGAGTGGGACGCCCACGACCCCATCATGGCAAGCTACCGCTTCCTTGTCCAGAAGCTGTCCGGATTCTTCCCGGGCTGCGAGTTCCTCCACGTCCCACGCGCGGAAAATGATGCGGCCGACACGCTCGCCAAGATTGCCTCGTCCCGGTAGTCCATCCCGTCCAACGTCTCCCTCCAGCACCTGCACAAGCCGACTATCAAGCCCTCTCCAGACTCCGAGTCAATCTACATCCCAGACGACCTGGCCGCGCCTCAACCCGTCCCGGGGACCTCTCAACCCAGCCCTGGGACTATCAAACCCGGCCCTGGGACTGTCGAACCCGGCCTTGGGATCGTCGAACCCGACCCTGGGACTGCTCAACCCGACCCGGGGGCTGCCGAACTCGGCTCAGGGGCCGCGGCCCTAGAACCCGTCGTGGTGGCCGTCTTCGCCCTGGTGACGGCACCGTCATGGGCCCTGCCCATCTCGGAGTTTCTGGAGAATGGGGTCCTCCCCATAGACGAGACCGCAGCCCGGCAAGTGCAGCGCCGGGCGTTCGCCTAGAGCATCATCAACAACGAGCTCACCAAGCGCAGCTCCATTGGCGTGTTCCAGTGCTGCGTCGAGAAAGATAAGGGCATTGAGATCCTCCTCGACATACACCAGGGCGAGTGCGGGCACCACACCGCCTCGCGGTCCCTGGTGGCCAAGGCTTTCCGCCATGGTTTCTACTGGCCCACGACCCTCCAAGACGGCGAGCCGCTCATCCTCAAGTGCGAGGGATGCCAACGCTTCAGCAAGCGCAACCACCAGCCGGCGTCGGCACTCCGGACCATCCCGATCGACTGGCCCTTCGCAGTCTGGGGACTCGACATGGTGGGGCCCTTCAAGACCGCCCGAGGCGGCATGACGCATCTGCTGTGGCGGTGGACAAGTTCACCAAATGGATCGAAGCGAAGCCAATCAAGAAACTGGGCGGACCGACGGCCGTCCGGTTCATCAAGGACATCGCAGTGCGCTATGGCATGCCGAATAGCATCATCACGGACAACGACACCAACTTCGCCAAGGGCGTGCTTGCGCAGTACTGCTCCGTCTCCGGCATCCGCCTCGACCTGGCTTCCGCTGCACACCCGCAGTCCAACGGCCAGGTCGAGCGGGCCAACGGACTCATCCTATCCAGCATCAAGCCGCTCATCCGTTCACCCGGCAGCTGGCTTGACGAGTTGCCGGCCGTCCTCTGGAGTCTCCGAACAATGCCAAAACGGTCGACCGGGTTTACCCCATTCTTCCTTGTCTATGGAGCAAAAGCCGTCATCCCGACCGACGTCGAGTTCGACTCGCCGTGCGTCACGATGTACACCGAAGTCGAAGCCAAGGAACCCCGCGAAGACGGCGTCGGCCTGCTCGAAGAAGCACGTCTCCTAGCGCTCAGCCGCTCAGCCATCTACCAGCAAGGCCTGAGGCACTATCACAGCAAGAAGATCAGGCCCCTCACTTTTTGGGAGGGAGACCTCGTCCTCCGACTCGTCCAAGAGCAGACCGTCCAACACAAGCCGTCCTCCCCATGGGAGGGCCCCTTCATCGTCAGCAAGGCCCTGTGTGATCGCAACGCCTACTACCTCATCGACACCCGCAAGTCAAACAAGTGCAAGAGAGACACCGCCGGCTAGGAAACAATCCGACCGTGGAACGCAGAACTCCTGCGCCTGTTTCACAGTTAGCCGTCTGCACGTATGTATCGCTACCTTTTGTAATCATCCAAAAACTATGGAGTCCCCAAACGACGCTCGGGGGCTGCCCTTCCCGACCAAGCTATTGTGTCTCTTGCATTTGTGCACTGTTTGCCTCTTTGTCAAACCTGGCCATCGGTCCGACTCGTTCGACCCGGGGGCTCGGGGGCTGGCCGGCTTGGTCACTACCCATCGCCCTTCCTTAGCAGTTCCTGACGCACTGGGATCGCCGCGGCCTTCCACTTCGCCCTAAGCCACAGGACCGGCTTCGGCTGTCGGCTGGCAAGCGCGCAAGGCCAGAGCACTAGCCCGCCACAAACACTAAGCCAAGGGACGCCGGGTTACCCAACCCGGCCTCGCCACTTTAAGTTGCCGCACGACTGGCTCTCGTTAACCGGCTTCGCCGGATTGCCGCCAGCCGGCCCAGTGGGTGTTTCGCTCGCGCTCAACATTTCAACAGCTTAAGCACGGCACGCTCCTCTCAAAGGCCGAACTCCTTGTCATGGACCGGAGCCTCGGCCGTCAGACTCGCGGGGGGGGGGGAGCCCGAGAGGGGAAAACCGCAAGAAAACGGCTCAAAGGACGAAAAAGCAAGAGTGCAAACATTCACGAAATTTATACATCACAAGTTCAAATTCAAACAGGCCCAAGGCCAGAATTCATTACACCCGGAAACCCCCAGTGGGTGGGTGGACCTGCTACCTAACAAAAACTTTCACTAAGTTGAAAACAGGCAGCCTCACACATCTCCCTCGGCGGCCTCTGGACCCGCCGAGGTGCCGGTGTCCCCCTCCTCGGCGTCCGCGTCGTGGTAGACATCCGTCTCCTCAGAGCTGCCCTCCGGGTCGTCGAGAAGAAGGTCGTAGTCATCAGTGGGCACGACTCCGCCATCTTCCGCCCTTTCCGGCCGGAACTCGTTGTGGAAGGCGAACCCGACGATGTAGCTGGCCCGAGCAGCGATCCGGCCGGCCTCCGCGTGCAGCTGGCTCTCCGAGCCGGCTCGCTGGCCCATGAATGCATCCAGCGACAGGTCCATCCGCGAACCTAAGCGCCATCTCGGCGCCAGCACGAGCGGCGGAAACGCGCCAGTCATGGAGCCGATTCGGCCCTGCCTCCAACCATCGCGCCAGCCGCGTGAAGCTGTTTGGCACGACGAAACCCGGCAAGAGGGCCGTCGTCATCGCCGCGTCGGCCTCAGAGAGCCGGCCCATCTGCTCGCTCAAAACTCGCAAACGGGCCTCCGCGGTGGTCACAATCTCCAGGAAGGTCCAGGCAACCCGCGGGTCAGTCCCAGAGCCGACGATCCCCTGCTCGTCGCGCTGAAAGCGGACCGCCTCCTCCGCCAGCTGGCGTGTCTCCGAGAAGGCCCCTGTCAAAAAGAAAAGCAAGTCGGAATAAAGTCACCAAGGGCAAGAAGCCGGGGTCCCAACCCAGCAAAAAACCCAAGGAAAGCACTTACTCGAGAAGGACTCTTCCAGGTTCTGTGCTTCGAGCAACGGACCGCGCCGCTCCCTGGTGATGGTGCGTTCGCGCTCCTGGAGCGTCTTCTCCAGATCGGCGACATTGGCAAGGGCCGCCTTCAGCTCGGCGTCCTTAACCTCGGCCGCCTTCGCGGCCTCCTCGCGGGCTGGGTTTCCCCCTGGCGGGTCTCCTCCGCCGCAGCCACCAGCCCCTTCAGACTCTCCACCTCGGCCTGGAGCTGATCCTTGTCGCCGACCATCTTGCCGCGTTGCTGGTCCGCCTCGGCAAGGGCCTGCTGCGCCTCCACAACCTTGGCTGCTTCCGCCTTGAGGCGCTCCACCTCGGCCTCAAGACGGCCCTTATCGCCCGCAAGCTGCTCCCGCAGCCGGTTGGCTTCATCAAGCGCCTGTCGGGCTCCCGTCGCCTCCGCCCTCGCCCTCGCCCTCACCACATCGTCCCCAAGGCGGCCGGCGTCGGTGATGAGCCGGTCGTAGTGGAAGCCGGCCCGAATCAGCCGGGTCCTCCAGGACAGCACCTCGGCTGAAGAAGAAAAATTCCGAAATGGAGTACTATTTTAAGATTCGACCCAACTGCTACGCAGTTGGCCCGAATCTCGGGGAGTACACCTAGTGGGTGCGCTAGCGTGCCCCCACTAAAAAAGAGCACGTAAAGAAAATACCTGCCGCGGCGCGAAGCTCCTCCTCCTTGGCGGTGAGCTGCTCCTTGAGCCGCCGGTGCGTCTCCAGGAGCCGGTTGAAGACGCTGACCCGATAGGAGTCCAGATGCTGCAGAAGGCAACAATCATCACAAGACAGCGATTTAAGATTCGACCCAACTGCTATGCAGTTGGCCCGAATCTCGGGGGCTAAACCCAGTGGGTGCGCTGGCGCGCCCCCACAAAGAAGAAAGCAAGGAAAACTTACGAGCACGGCGCGCTCCAGCTCCTGCGTCTGCTCCACCTCGGCCTGGGCAAAGCCCTGAATCCGGTCTGTCCGCCCTCACAGGCGCCGGGTCACGACGGCCATCGCCGCCTCCTCCTGGGTCAGAGGCCGGAAGAAGACCTCGCTGGTCCCGCTCCACGTCGGCTGCGACCCGACGGCCCGGCGACCCCCCGACCTGAGCACCAGGGCGTGCTCCCCGTTGGCCGCGTCCCCTGCGCCTGGCGCCCTCACCGACACCATCGCCGGTTCTGTGGCCGGAGCGGCCTGCGGCTCCACCACCAATGGCGCCTCGCTCGTCAGCGCCTGGGGAGTTTCCTCCGACGCCACCCGCGACGCCTCCTCCAAGACAGCGTCGCCGCCGCCTCCATCGGTACCCGTCCGCTCGACCACGTTGGTCCGCGGCGGGGTGTCGTCCCCAAAAACCACGACATCCCGGTCGAGGTCCATCACGCCCGCGCGCCGCCTTGGCCGCGCCTCCCGTCCAGCGACGGCACAAAGACGGCCGCCGCCGCTACCGTCCCTGCCGGCATCTCCGGCCACGCCAGCTCCTCGCGTGCCCACGGCCACGTCGCCACAGCATCGACCCAAGCCTAGGTCGATGCCGCCTCCAACTGAGCCTCGGCCCGGTTCCGGTCCCGCCAAGCCATACCTTCGGTGTTGGCCGGGTCCAGACCGAGATCCGGGTCCGCCCACTCCTCCTCCCCCGCCTCGTCCCGGTCGACGGCGTCAGACCGGCTCCTCCGGAATGCGGCACCCTCATTGGATGCCGCATCTGCCGCCACCAGCGCCAGCGAGATCGGCGACCTGAAACCCAAGGCAAGATAAATACGAGCCAAGCGGAGCCGATCGGCCACTCGGTTCACGTGAAAAAGAAACTCACCCCGGCACCACCGGAACGACGGGCCTCGCCACCCTCTCCTGCGGGGTGCCACGCCTCCTCTTGGCGGGCGGCTTCGCGCCCCCGGCTGGGTTCGCCGCTCGCTTCACGGCCGGGGCCCGTGGCATGATGTTGTCCTTCCTGTGCGGTCAGCTCGCCGCACCGCCGCCTCCTCCGCCTGGCGCCGCTATGACAGCAACTCGCGTTAGCCTCCCAAAACCATCCCGCGACTGGTAACCCAAGAAGCGAAGACAAGCCTTACCCGCTTGGTGCCCTGCGCCCGCGTCGGCGGTCGCCTCCTCCCCTCCACCGTCGGCCTCGGGCTCCTCCGAGGCAGCGCGCACCACCTGCGCCCGCGCCCGGTCGTAAGGATGCCGGATGGCGTTCAGAAGCACCTCCCGCGTCGCATCAGGGCGAATAAGAAGATGAGCAGCGACAAAGTACGAAGTCCAAGGACTCACCATCGGTGCCGGGTTCGCGCGGCTGTACGGGGGTTTCCCGAACTCCCATTCATCCCGCAGGTTGGCCTTGGAGATGTCATTGACGCGGCGCGCAACCTGGTCCGCCCCCAGCCGCAAGTTCGCCATGCGGTTGGGGTCCTGAAGGCCGGCCATCTGATCGATGAGGTGGCTGCGCTGCTGCAGCGGCAGCACTCCACGGACGATGAAGGTGGTGATGAGGTCGGTGCCGGTGAGCCCCTCCCACTCCTTCATCACCGACACCCACTCGCACAGGTTGAGCACCTCCTGCGACGGGTGCTTGGGGTAGTACCCCCAGTTCTGCTTTTCCCTCGGCGGTGAGTTGACGAAGGGCGGCAAGTTGATACGGTCTGCACCGAGGTTGCGGACGTAGAAGAAAGAATTCTGCCATTTCTTGGCAGAATCCTCCAGCGGCATCTTCGGGCAGTCAGCGCCCCACCGCTTGGAGATGACGGCGGCCCCACACTCGTACATCTCCCTGGCCCTCGGCCCCTGCTGCTTCAAGGAGAAGAAGCGCACCCAATGGTCGATCGAAGGCTCAACCCCCAGGTGCCCCTCGCAGAGGGTGACGAAGCCCGGCAGCTGCACGATGGCGTTGGCGCCAAGATGATGGAGCTGGAGCCCGAAGAACTCCAGGAAGTCGCGGAACAAGCCGCTCGCAGGAGGCCCGAACACGCGCTAGAAGTGAGGGAAGAAGACCACGCACTCCGTGCCTTTGGCCCGCGGCTCCCGCTCTCCCCGCGGCAGGCGCGCGGCGACCTCCGTCTCCCCCGGCAGGCGTCTGGTGGTGCGGAGATAGGCGATGTCGTCGAGGGTGACGGTCGAACCCATCCACGAGCCCGACGGCAGCGCCATCGACAAAGATAAGAGAGAAGAAAGAAGAAGATGGCTACGAAGCTCTGCTCGAAGCAACGGGCGTCGCAGCGCGCAGCGGTCGCAAGAAGCAGAGGAAGGAAGAAGAAGGCAGGGGCGCAAGCGAGAATGATTTCTGCCGCCCCCTCCTCGCCCCAATTTATAAACCGCGGTTTGAAACGTGGGGCAGTGGGATCATTTGCGCCCGCCTTTCCCACTTCTCTGCAATAACTTCGCACGTACATGCGCAATAACTGCCTCGAGAATGGCAACCGACTTGCGGACGCCGCAAGAAATCCACACGCGTGGGCTGAGCGCGCGTCGCCCTGTCCCATTGCGCGCGTGGCCTGTCAGGCCTCCCCGGCTTCCAAGCGCCATGTGGCGCCCGCGCGAAGTCCAAAAGATTACCCCAAGATTCGACGGACACCTCGGTTTCCCGCCTCTGATGGGGTGCTGCGATCCGGCTTCCGGAAGCCGGCACACAGTGGGTGTTGCCAGACCCGGCGGCCATAAAATTCGCCTCCTCAGGGAAGGGAAACTGCGAAGGCCCTCCCATCCGAAGACGGCGGACCATCACAGCTTCGGGGACTACTGTCGGGGGGATGAACCCCAGGCAGGCAACGGAACCCGTGTGACGCCCCCGATTTGACCGTACACTAATCATGCACGCAAATGTGTACGATCAAGATCAGGGACTCATGGGAAAATAACACAACACAACTCTAAAACATAAATAAGTCATACAAGCATCATAATACAAGCCAGGGGCCTCGAGGGCTCGAATACAAGTGCTCGATCATAGACGAGTCAGCAGAAGCAACAATATCTGAGTACAGACATAAGTTAAACAAGTTTGCCTTAAGAAGGCTAGCACAAAAGTAGCAACGATCGAAAAGGCAAGGCCTCCTGCCTGGGACCTCCTAACTACTCCTCGAAGCCGAACTCCATGTAGAATCATCCTCGGGATCTCTAGCTCCTGGACTCCAGCATCTGGTTGCGTCAATCAGGTATAGAAAGGGGAAAAGAGGGAGAAAAGCAACCGTGAGTACTAATCCAAAGTACTCGCAAGCAAGGAGCTACACTACATATGCATGGGTATATGTGTAAAGGGCCATATCAGTGGACTGAACTGCAGAATGCCAGAATAAGAGGGGGATAGCTAATCCTGTCGAAGACTACGCTTCTGGCAGCCTCCATCTTGCAGCATGTAGAAGAGAGTAGATTGAAGTCCTCCAAGTAGCATCGCATAGCATAATCCTACCCGGCGATCCCCTCCTCGTCGCCCTGTTAGAGAGCGATCACCGAGTTATATCTGGTACTTGGAAGGGTGTGTTTTATTAAATATCCAGTTCTAGTTGTCATAAGGTCAAGGTACAACTCCGGGTCGTCCTTTTACCGAGGGACACGACTATTCGAATAGATAGACTTCCCTGCAGGGGTGCACCACATAACCCAACACGCTCGATCCCATTTGGCCGGACACACTTTTCTGGGTCATGCCTGGCCTCGTAAGATGAACACGTCGTAGCCCCACCTAGGCACAACAGAGAGGTCAGCACGCCGGTCTACCCCTATGCGTGCAGGGGTCTGGGCCCATCGCCCTATGCACACCTGCACGTTGCGAACGCGGCCGGAAGCAGACCTAGCCTAGTGGCGTTCCAGTCCAATTCGGCGCGCGCCACTCAGTCGCTGACGTCACGAAGGCTTCGGCTGATACCACGACGCCGGGATACCCATAACTACTCCCGCGTAGATGGTTAGTGCGTATAGACCAAATGGCCAGACTTAGATCAAATACTAAGATCTCGTTAAGCGTGTTAAGTATCTACGAACGCCGACCAGGGCCAGGCCCACCTCTCTCCTAGGTGGTCTCAACCTGCCCTGTCGCTCCGCCACAAAGTAACAGTCGGGGGCCGTCAGGAACCCAGGCCCACCTCTACCGGGATGGAGCCACCTGTCCTTTCAGCCCCCTCATCAGAATCACTTGCGGGTACTCCTCGAGCCGACCCGACTTTAGTCACCACATGTGTTATGTATGTAATGTATATAGTATATACCCGTGATCACCTCCCAAAGTGATCACGGCCCAGTAGTATAGCATGGCAGACGGACAAGAGTGTAGGGCCACTGATGAAACACTAGCATCCTATACTAAGCAGTAGGATAGCAGGTAAGGGTAACAACTGTAGCAACAATGACAGGTTATGCATCAGGATAGGATTAACGGAAAGCAGTAACATGCTACACTACTCTAATGCAAGCAGTATAGAGAAGAATAAGCGATATCTGGTGATCAAGGGGGGGGCTTGCCTGGTTGCTCTAGCAAGTAGGAGGGGTCGTCAACTCCGTAGTCGAATTGGAGGTCGCCGGTAGTCTCGGGGTCTACCGGAGAGAAGAGGGGGGAAGAAACAGTAAATACAATGCAAACATAAGCATGACGATGCGTGGCATGACAATGAGCGGTGCTAGGTGTGCCCTAACGCGGCAGTAGGTGTTACCGGCGAAGGGGGGAACATCCGGGAAAGTATTCCCGATGTTTCGCGTTTTCAGACAGATGAACCAGAGGTGAAATGTTACAGGTTCACTATGCTAGGGATGCGTGGCGGACGAATTGACTGCGTATTCGGATTCGTCTCGTCGTTCTGAGCAACTTTCATGTTGAAAATAATTTAATCCGAGTTACGGATTAAAATATATGATTTTCTAAAGATTTTAATAATTTCTGGAATTTAATTAATTATTTAATTTAATCAAAAATAGATTTATGACATCAGCATGATGTCATGCTGACGTCAGCAGTCAACATTGACCGTTGACCTGGTCAACCTGACAGGTGGGTCCCACCTGTCAGGGGCTGTTAGTTAATTAGCAGTAGTTAATTAGGTTAATTAGTTATTAGGTTAATTAATCTTAATTAATTAATATTAACATGATTAAATAAGTTAATCAATTAATTAATTAATTTTATTTTTATTTTATTTCCTTTTTTATTTCGTTCTGGGGCTGGGCCCCGTTTGTCATAGGCCAGGGGCGGACATGTCCGCCCGGGCCCTTTGGGCACCGGACTTGTCCGGGCTCGGCCATAGCGGGCGCGGGCGCACGGGCGAGCGGGCGCGCGTGCGGCCGTGGGCGCGCACGAGCGCGCGGACGGGCTCGGTCGCCGCGCGGGCGCTGGAGCGCCGGAGGTGGCCGCTGGCGTGAGGCGCGGCGCGGCCGAGCGCGGAGCGCGCCGGAACGGACGACGGTGCGGACAACAGGCGAGGCTAGCGCGCGGGTGCGCGCGTGCTCACCGCGAGTACGAGCACCGGGCGGCGCGTGAACGACATTGGGACGGCGCGAGTAACAGAGGGGAAGGGAGGCCGGGGGCCTCACCGGCGTTTGTAGGGGCACAAGGGCGTCGAGGCTCGGGGGCGACCCGTGGGGAGGAGGACGGGGACGATCGACGACGGGGTGGAGAAGAGGACGACGGGGGCGAGGCTCGTGGAGCTTCGGGGAGGTCGCGGTGGCGCGGATCGACGGCGACGCTGGGGAGGAGCGGCGATGGCGTCCGGCGTGGTCGTCCCGGTCGGCGGCGACGGTCGATCCGGTCGGGTCCGGTGAGGGGGAGGCCGTGGCACGGGCGCGAGGGAGGGGGGGTCGTCGGCATGGCGCAGGGCGAGGCGCGGGGCGACGTCGGGGCAAGGCGGGGAGGCGAGGTCGTTGAGGCAGCGTCGGGGCGAGGCGGGGAGGCGAGGTCGTCGGGGCGGCGTCGCCCCGATTGGATCGAGGGAGTGGGGGGGAAGAGAGAGCGAGAGGGGGATCGAGGGGGAGTGGGGAATGGGGATCGGGCTAGGGTTCAGTCGGTCGGGGGGATAAGGGGGAATGGGGTGGGCCTCCTGGTGGCCTGGATGCCCAGTTGGGCCGAATGGCCCAGGGGGAGGGGGGCTTTGTCTTTCCCTTTTTTCTGTTTTCTTTTCTTTATCTATTTTCTTTTCTATTTTATTCTTTTAATTTCTGTTTTATAAAATATAAATACAACTCCTAAATTAATGTTATAATTTATTCTACTTCCCCAAAAAGTTTGACACCTGATTAAAATAGTTTGCATTATTATTATTTTTAAAAGGCATTTAATTAATTGTCATAGCTGCTGTTTTAATTACTTTAGAGCCTTTAAACATTTTATCAAAGCTTGGTCTCTCCACCATAATTGCTTATGATTTATTTGAAACAACCCGAACATTTTAGTTTTAATTTTTGAAAACTTTTGTTGTTTGCCATATTTTGAATTTGAATTTTGATCCGGTTTTGAACTAACGCGAGATTATCAACACTAACAGAGGTGACGTGGTATCATTAGCGTAGGTTTACTGTAGCATAATTATCCGGGCGTCACAATTCTCCTCCACTACAAGAAATCTCGTCCCGAGATTTAAGAGGGAAGTAAAGGGGGATGGTTCGGGTTACGAAATTCTAGGGAGCATTCTTGGTCTTGGTTGTTCTTCTCGAAGAGGTTGATCCATTACATTGTTGTCTTCATTCTGCTGTTTCAGGTCATCATTATAAAGTTGTCGTCCTTTCTTCGGGAACTCCATCGTACTTACGACAGAGTAAGGGGGGTATTCTGGAAGAACGGACTTCTGCAGGGTTAACATCTGGTCAATATCATCGGGGAAGGTGGCGGAAAGTATCTCTCGAACTAAATCTTAAGAAAAACCGAGAGCAAGTAAGAAAGTACCACGAGAAGTTTCAAACGGGTAGGCAATCGTTGGAAGCCTGAAACAAACTGTGAAAGGGATTCAAAGCAATCGGAATAAGTATTATGTCTGATGCCAGTATAGATCAGTAGGACGGTGGTCCGTGAATTACATACGAGGCCACGCGCGATGAATAAATTTGGGAACAGGGGGTGCACAGGAGAGTCAGGTTTCGATCCTGTGGAACTATGGGTTATGGGCCCACCATGTGGGTTAAAAGTAGGAAGGGCGGTGACATCTTGCACGATCATGATAGCAAGGCATGTCAGAGTGTAGCCTGTCAGTTATATGTCAGCAACATCGTCGGTACCAAGGGCGAGGGACGAAGAGAACCATTTTCCTGCTCGTTGAAACTAGGCGGACCATTAGGCAAAGTTCTCGTCCATCGGTGGTTACCGAAATGTCACCAACAATAGTAACAGGGTCTTACTAACAGAGTTGTACACCGAGGAGTTTACATAAGCAGGAGAATATTACAGCTTAGATCATATAGATCACCAGAAAGGTTAAACCAAACAATGGAAAGGAAAATATGATTATCAGGTTAAACAGAAGAATGGAAAGGAAAATGTGTTTAAACACATATTTCAAGGGTATATCCTTCCCAAGGACAAGCTGAGCATGATATTCATGACAGGACATAATGTAGAAAAATCTTTAGGTAGGGGAGAGAAATTTCACGACATTACCCATACAACGGTGTTTGGATAATTGAGCAGGAAACAATTAGCTTTGGGCTTTAGATGTTCCTGTTGAAATTCAGAGTACCATAGACATGCTTCGAGATAGCATTGACATGGTCAATAGGTATGATCAGGCCATGGATACACAAAAGATCCATCAGGAGCAACTTATAGAGTAAGTCTTACAATTTCCTCATGGAAGAATAGTTAACCTTGCTAAAAAGGAAATTATAACAAAAGGTCCTCTGGCTAGAGTTGCTAAGCAAAGACACCACCTTACTGGGTTATGTAGAGACCAATGTTATAACTCTTGGAAATATGTTCCCACCATCATATCTGACCGAGATTCAGATCTGATTGGTGTCACGATACCTCAAACTTAGGATGCCTGAGAAGAAAAAGGTGCGACACAAGTTGACGATAAGACATCATAAGATTTCTCGGGAAATGAACCATGGAAGCTAGTTCTGAAACAAAAGTTCATCATTAATTCAAGGGGAGGGTTAGGAGGTGGCTGATGGACTCAGCGACAATTCATCGAGATTTCCAGAAGATGGATTTCCACAATTATGTGAACGAGTAGATAACATTAGCTAGATCGAATGACTTAATGATGTATGCTCGAGGAAAACATACATAGTTAAACATTGGTTGAAATGTGCACCCGAAATATGGGCTAGGTAGCACGATCAATGTTCGAATGATGATTCATTAGGCAATAGGCGTAAAATGAAACTATAGACTAATAACTTCAAAGCAATAGGGTTGCTAGAAGTTTAGAATTTACACATCACAGACCATTTGTCGGTATTTCGTTTAGAAACAAACACGGGGACCAAGAAAGAATGGTGATGGCGAGAAGTATCACTGTACCAAGATGTCATATGAGGTGGTGAAATTCTTACGACATTCTTGACATAAAAGATGGTAATACTCCAAGGTAGAACATATCATAAGCTAGATAGCAAGGAAATCAAGGTACAACACAAAACACGAGCAAGTTTGTGTTGAATGGAAGGCAATAAAATGGTCGATGATAAAACAAATCATCGAGGGCAAGGATGGTATTTCTCATCCAGAATTCGATAGATATCTTGGAAGAAGTCAAATTGTTGACAATGATCACGACAAATTTGTCGAGAGGTTTTCAAGAAGATGTAATTGATCGACGATGACATCAAGTCCAAGGAATGATGAAAGCGAAAGGTTACTGGAACCACGGTTAGGACACAAACTCGAAGTCAAGTTTGCTGTTCAAGGAGAAGTGATATGACGAGGAAGATTGACGCAAGATTAGCTCACTGTTGAAATTTGTGCGCTGGGAAGGTCCAGGTAGCACAGTTAAAATTCAGCACGATAATGATGTAGCCAATCAGGCTAGGAATGACGTGATCGGGTAGAAACTCATAAGTAAAGAAGATTACTAAGAGTTGTTTAATCGCAGTGCGGACTCAATTCAGTGATCGGTGGTTTTGAGTGTTTAAAAACTCGAAGCCCGTGAAAAATTGGAATAAATGAGAATGTAGCACTTGATGGAGAACTCATAATAAGTTATGCAGTTCCGTGATAATCTCGAGATACCAGGGGGGTATTACTCGACGACAAACCAAAGTAGAGGTTGGACTGGGGTATTGCTCTGCAGAAGACAAGTGCTTAAACTTGCACGAGAAATGGTATTTAAAAGAGAACATGGTTGGAACCACGATTGCAAATGCCAGATCCCAGATATAAGATGAACTTATACCAAGGGAATAATTAATTTTAAGAAAAGCTTTAATGATAAGATCTACATCGTGTCCATGGGCATGAACGCAAAGTTCAAGGTCGACTCCCACTTCTTCAATGCATAACCGTTCATTCACTTCTCGCGTTTGATGAAGTTGCAGTGTTGAAAATTTTATCTGGCAAAATACCAGAAGAGTATGACTCATGAAAACTTTCGAGTTCACACATATTAAGAAAGGCATAGGTTCAACCCATCGGGGCATCGTGGAAACATATACCACAAGCTTCAGGGGTAAATAACTCAAGCTCGATAGTAGAGCATGGGTGTCAAAACGAGAGGATACAATTTACTAAAGGCATTATGTAGCAGGGAAAGAACTCACAAGGTGATTAAATATGAGGGCACTGTCGGATAATAATCTAACAAAGGATTTGGTGGTCCACAAGGGATCAGATGTGAGCATCGGTACTCAACTAGAGGAAGAAAGAATGCAAGGGGATCAGATTATAGAAACAACTGGCTAACTCAAAGCTCAAATGCAAAGGAATTATGATTTCCAAATCAAGGGATCAGAAGCAAATGCTCTGATTAAGGATGGATAAGTTGAATAGCCTTAGGGGTACAATCGATGGCAATTTGATTGGTCGATACCAGCTCATGTTTAAAATGACGTTTGATCCAGAAGGAAGAATCCTAGGATCTGATTGAGGATTGTGAGCATTCGCAATATTTTGAATCAACAGACTCAAAATGATAAAGACAAGGAATGACAATAAGATTACGAGACTTATGGGATTAACCATAATGCAAGCAAGCAAGAATTTCAAGAGCAATAGGCTCCTGAGGATTTTTGGAAGATCGAATAGTATTTTGAAGACTATTGTGGAATACTTGAATCAACTGGGGATGAGCGGATACTCGGTAAGTGCGAGAATTATCCGTAGGGGTATTCAGGTGACAAAGAACAGCAAGGCAGTAAGCTCAAAGGATTCTCGGAACAACAGAGAGAATTTCGGGGTATCTTGTAATAACAAGATCAACTGGGAAACATTGTATGAGTGGCGAGTATACGTGGTTATCCATAGGGGTTTATCGATGAAAGGGAATTGCAAAAGCGATGAACACAAGTTCTCGGGTTATCAGCGGAGAGTATCTTCAGGGTCTTCACGTGCAGCAGACGATCATCAGTAATAAGGGGCTCTCCGGGTGAAAGTGATAACGAGATCCTAATGTTAGATTTAGCAAAATTCATTTAACCCGAATAGAAGAGAGATCAGAGTCCCAGAGTATAGACGAGGAGTAAAAGATCCTAATACCACCCAATGGCGACGTGGGCCCGTAAGACACACAGCCATGTTAGTAAAAGTTTTTCAATGTCTAGACTCGACTTCGGCCAAGGAGTTGGAAAGGGGGATTCCTACAGGCAGTTGGCTCTGATACCAACTTGTGACGCCCCCGATTTGACCGTACACTAATCATGCACGCAAATGTGTACGATCAAGATCAGGGACTCACGGGAAGATATCACAACACAACTCTAAAACATAAATAAGTCATACAAGCATCATAATACAAGCCAGGGGCCTCGAGGGCTCGAATACAAGTGCTCGATCATAGACGAGTCAGCGGAAGCAACAATATCTGAGTACAGACATAAGTTAAACAAGTTTGCCTTAAGAAGGCTAGCACAAAAGTAGCAACGATCGAAAAGGCAAGGCCTCCTGCCTGGGACCTCCTAACTACTCCTCGAAGCCGAACTCCATGTAGAATCATCCTCGGGATCTCTAGCTCCTGGACTCCAGCATCTGGTTGCGACAATCAGGTATAGAAAGGGGAAAAGAGGGAGAAAAGCAACCGTGAGTACTCATCCAAAGTACTCGCAAGCAAGGAGCTACACTACATATGCATGGGTATATGTGTAAAGGGCCATATCAGTGGACTGAACTGCAGAATGCCAGAATAAGAGGGGGATAGCTAATCCTGTCGAAGACTACGCTTCTGGCCAGCCTCCATCTTGCAGCATGTAGAAGAGAGTAGATTGAAGTCCTCCAAGTAGCATCGCATAGCATAATCCTACCCGGCGATCCCCTCCTCGTCGCCCTGTTAGAGAGCGATCACCGGGTTATATCTGGCACTTGGAAGGGTGTGTTTTATTAAGTATCCAGTTCTAGTTGTCATAAGGTCAAGGTACAACTCCGGGTCGTCCTTTTACCGAGGGACACGGCTATTCGAATAGATAAACTTCCCTGCAGGGGTGCACCACATAACCCAACACGCTCGATCCCATTTGGCCGGACACACTTTTCTGGGTCATGCCCGGCCTCGTAAGATCAACACGTCGCAGCCCCACCTAGGCTCAACAGAGAGGTCAGCACGCCGGTCTAACCCTATGCGCGCAGGGGTCTGGGCCCATCGCCCATTGCACACCTGCACGTTGCGAGGCGGCCGGAAGCAGACCTAGCCTAGTGGCGTTCCAGTCCAATCCGGCGCGCGCCACTCAGTCGCTGACGTCACGAAGGCTTCGGCTGATACCACGACGCCAGGATACCCATAACTACTCCCGCGTAGATGGTTAGTGCGTATAGACCAAATGGCCAGACTCAGATCAAATACCAAGAACTCGTTAAGCGTGTTAAGTATCCGCGAACGCCGACCAGGGCCAGGCCCACCTCTCTCCTAGGTGGTCTCAACCTGCCCTGTCGCTCCGCCACAAAGTAACAGTCGGGGGCCGTCAGGAACCCAGGCCCACCTCTACCGGGATGGAGCCACCTGTCCTTTCAGCCCCCTCATCAGAATCACTTGCGGGTACTCACGAGCCGACCCGACTTTAGTCACCACATGTGTCATGTATATAATGTATATAGTATATACCCGTGATCACCTCCCGAAGTGATCACGGCCCAGTAGTATAGCATGGCAGACGGACAAGAGTGTAGGGCCACTGATGGAACACTAGCATCCTATACTAAGCAGTAGGATAGCAGGTAAGGGTAACAACTGTAGCAACAATGACAGGCTATGCATCAGGATAGGATTAACGGAAAGCAGTAACATGCTACACTACTCTAATGCAAGCAGTATAGAGAAGAATAGGCGATATCTGGTGATCAAGGGGGGGGGGTTGCCTGGTTGCTCTGGCAAGTAGGAGGGGTCGTCAACTCCGTAGTCGAAGTGGAGGTCGCCGGTAGTCTCGGGGTCTACCGAAGAGAAGAGGGGGGAAGAAACAGTAAATACAATGCAAACATAAGCATGACGATGCGTGGCATGACAATGAGCGGTGCTAGGTGTGCCCTAACGCGGCAGTAGGTGTTACCGGCGAAGGGGGGGAACATCCGGGAAAGTATTCCCGATGTTTCGCGTTTTCAGACAGATAAACCAGAGGTGAAATGTTACAGGTTCACTATGCTAGGGACGCGTGGCGGACGAATGGACTGCGTATTCGGATTCGTCTCGTCGTTCTGAGCAACTTTCATGTTGAAAATAATTTAATCCGAGTTACGGATTAAAAGATATGATTTTCTAAAGATTTTAATAATTTCTGGAATTTAATTAATTATTTAATTTAATCGAAAATAGATTTATGACATCAGCATGATGTCATGCTGACGTCAGCAGTCAACATTAACCGTTGACCTGGTCAACCTGACAGGTGGGTCCCACCTGTCAGGGGCTGTTAGTTAATTAGCAGTAGTTAATTAGGTTAATTAGTTATTAGGTTAATTAATTAATATTAACATGATTAAATAAGTTAATGAATTATCTTAATTAATTATTATTATTATTATTTTATTTCCTTTTTTTATTTCGTTCTGGGGCTGGGCCCCGTTTGTCATAGGCCAGGGGCGGACATGTCCGCCCGGGCCCTTTGGGCACCGGACTTGTCCGGGCTCGGCCATAGCGAGCGCGCGTGCGGCCGTGGGTGCGCACGAGTGCGCGGACGGGCTCGGTCACCGCGCGGGCGCTGGAGCGCCGGAGGTGGCCGCGGGCGTGAGGCGCGGCGCGGCCGAGCGCGGAGCGCGCCGGAGTGGACGACGGTGCGGACAACAGGCGAGGCTAGCGCGCGGGTGCGCGCGTGCTCACCGCGAGCATGAGCACCAGGCGGCGCGTGAACGACAGCGGGACGGCGCGAGTAACAGAGGGGGGGAGGCCGGGGGCCTCATCGGCGTTTGCAGGGGCACAAGGGCGTCGAGGCTCGGGGGCGACCCGTGGGGAGGAGGACGGGGACGATCGACGACGGAGTGGAGAAGAGGACGACGGGGGCGAGGCTCGTGGAGCTCCGGGGAGGTCGCGGTGGCGCGGATCGACGGCGACGCTGGGGAGGAGCGGCGATGGCGTCCGGCGTGGTCGTCCCGGTTGGCAGCGACGGTCGATCCGGTCGGGTCCGGTGAGGAGGAGGCCGTGGCACGGGCGCGAGGGAGGGGGGTCTTCGGCAGGGCGCAGGGCGAGGCGCGGGGCGACGTCGGGGCGAGGCGGGGAGGCGAGGTCGTTGGGGCGAGGCGGGGAGGCGAGGTCGTCGGGGCGGCGTCGCCCCGATTGGATCGGGGGAGTGGGGGGAAGAGAGAGCGAGAGGGGGATCGAGGGGGAGTGGGGAATGGGGATCGGGCTAGGGTTCGGTCGGTCGGGGGGATAAGGGGGAATGGGGTGGGCCTCCTGGTGGCCTGGATGCCCAGTTGGGCCGAATGGCCCAGGGGGAGGGGGGCTTTGTCTTTCCCTTTTTTTGTTTCTTTTCTGTTTTCTTTTCTTTATCTATTTTCTTTTCTATTTTATTCTTTTAATTTCTGTTTTATAAAATATAAATACAACTCCTAAATTAATGTTATAATTTATTCTTCTACCCCAAAAAGTTTGACACCTGATTAAAATAGTTTGCATTATTATTATTTTTAAAAGGCATTTAATTAATTGTCATAGCTGCTGTTTTAATTACCTTAGAGCCTTTAAACATTTTATCAAAGCTTGGTCTCTCCACCATAATTGCTTACGATTTATTTGAAACAACCCGAACATTTTAGTTTTAATTTTTGAAAACTTTTGTTGTTTGCCATATTTTGAATTTGAATTTTGATCCGGTTTTGAACTAACGCGAGATTATCAACACTAACAGAGGTGACGTGACATCATTAGCGTAGGTTTACTGTAGCATAATTATCCGGGCGTCACAACCCGGATCCTTTTCAAAAACGACGGGGCCAGCAACGCCGCTCAAGCCAGCCCATGCTTGGTCGGGTCGCTCGACCCGGTCAAGCCCCTCGACCTGGCCGCACTCCTCAACTTGGCCCCAACAACCAGCTCAAGACAGCCGAGCCCGGTGCACCAAGGCTTCCCCAACAATCCAGCTCCACCCTAGACGTGTTCTCCAACCCGGCCGCGGGTCAGCTCCCATCCCATCCCAGCCGTACGATGGGACGAGTCTCCACCTATCGATGATGGAGGCAACAGTACCCCGCCCAAGCCTCAGGTCAGCCGGGGCGTGGCAACAGTGCCCCACCTACCCGCTGACCAGGGCCAGCGTGGCAACAATGCAATCATCGTCACCAATGACGCCAGCAAGCGGCGACCTGACGGAGCGCCACTGTAGCCAACTCAACCCGGCCACTCGCTGACGGTCGACAAGACGGCCAACAGTGCCCCCGTACCCAGCGGGCCCTGCACCCGGATAACTCGGCGAGCCCCGACCCCCGGCGGGTCCCGGCATCGGCTTCCCGAACAATGACAATCCGGCCCCACGGCCTTGTAACATTACCCTTGTACCCCTGGGGGGTTGACCTATAAAACCCCCCAGGAGCCCTCATGCATAGGGGGAGAGACCATCGATCACTCACTCACTTACTCACACAGACCTAGCAAGCAACACCCGAGGAGAGGGAGCAGCCTAAGCCTTGGCCTGCCCTCCTTCTTCCCCCATACAGCTCTAGGAGCAACTGTAACATCCCAAATTTTCTATTTGGAATATTATACATTAGATCATCATTGCATATCATATTTTATTGCATTTTGGCTTGATCCTAGAAATTCTACGCAACTCAAGGACCCACGGAGAGAGCTGGGGATTTCGTTATTTTCATATTTGAGTTTTCTCAAATTTTGAAAGGAGGATCATTTGGTTTTGATTAGTTTCCCTTCCTAAAATTTCAAAAATAAAAATATATGAGAGGAGATAAAATGACTTCTCCAAAATAGATGAAATATTAGAGGAAAAATATTTAAAACCAAATAAATATTTTATTTGGATTTTATTGCAATTTTATTTGAATTAGAAAAATTGCACGTTTTCAAAATTGCATTTTAGGGGCAAGAAAATGTTCATCTTGTTCTAAATATTTTATTTAGACGGTGAAATTTTGTTTTGGCATTTTTAGATTTTTATTTCTTTTTCTAGGATTTATTTTCGACGGAACGTTATTTAAAAAAAACTGTTCGCGCGCCCGACTGGGCCGAAGGCCCAGCCGAGCCGGGCCAAGCCCGCGCCACCGCCGTCTTCCGCACTGGCTCGGGACCGGAGTCCCGAGCGAAGCCGCCGCCGCCTCCCGAGACGGCCCCTCCCCCAAGCCAGCCGCCCCCCTCCTCTAAAATACCGCCGCCACCGACCCCCACCACCACCACCCGAGCCGCCCCGCCAAACCCCGCCGCCAGCGCCCCCGTTCGGCACCGCCGCTGCCGCCTAGCGCCGCCGTCGCCGCCTGCCGTTGCCGCCCCACCGCCACCCGAGCAGCCCGCCGCCCCACCGGACCCCGCCGGAGCCACCGGATCTCGCCGGAGCCCCGCCGAGGTAGACTCCCCACCGCCGCCGATTTTTGAGAGAAAACCGAATCGGTTTTTTCCCAGAAAACCCTAGTTTTCATTTTTTTAGAATAGATCAGTTTTATTTGTTTTCGGTTTATTTATTTAGCGGACGTTCGTCCCTACGTTCATTTTAGCGAACGGTGTTCACTCATTAGCCGCAGGCAGCGAACGTTCGTTCGTTAGCCTGTTCGTCAGTTTTTCATTTTCTTGGATTTTTCCGCGACAATTTTCGATCGTGATTTCTGATCCGATTTTCGTTTTAGTATAACTTTTCGCTCGTTTATCGGAATCAGGCGATTCAAGCGCCTAGAGTTTCGTCTCGAAACCCTCTTTCTGTTTAACCAAATTAAACAAGATTTTACTACTGTAAAATTTGACTTTAGTCAAGATTAGTACATGAATCTTGTTTCTTTCGCCGTTTGAGTTTTTGTTGCTTCGTTTGATTTGATTCTTTTCACAAATCGGAGTTCTTAAGTTGAACTTTCTGGTTAGATCTCTTATTTGAGTTTTACCCGTGCCCTTGCTTGATTGCTTATTGTATGCTTGTTTGTTTGCGATAGAGTACCCGGAGTGCGAAGCGTGCTACTACGAGTCTCTAGGTTTTGCGGGTCATCAGCATGGCAAGTAACACTTTGATCATACCTCTTAATACCCAGTTTTATTGCATTAGATCAATCCTCCAACAATTGCATGGTTAGGATCTGAATTAAATTGTGGGTTTGGGAAGTAGATGACGTAGTACCTATTCACCTGTTTATTATCAAACCTATGGGAGTTACTCAACGTTGCTTATATTGCTATGCTATGCTCGTAGACGTGGATTGGGTTATGAGAGTTTTCATGGCAGATGTGAGCATTGTTAATTAATGGTTCAACTTAAGGTGGCAACTTAAATACACATCTGGGTGGATTGAGGCACCTGGGGAATTCTAGTGATTGCCTGTATTTTTGGAAATCCCGGGGTACCGTGTGATTCTCCTATGGACTGCCACCCAGGCTCAAAGGGATCATAAGATTATTCATGCTAGAAACTTCCGTGTGCAGCCACATGCCGTTATGGGCTCTGGCATAGTTGAGTAAGTTGTGGGAAACCTTTCCATGATGGGCTAGCAGATGTAGTGGATTGTAGGTGTACCGGCCTATCTATCGGTTAAGGAGACCTCTTCGGAAAGACTGTGTCTCGGTCATCCGTTTCTCAAACGTTTTGTAGTGCAAGAAATCCAACGGAGGAGATCGAGTCTTGTGGGGAAAAGTGCACAAACCTCTGCAGAGTGTACAAACTAATCATGGTTAGCCTTGTCCCCGGTTATGGACATCTTGAGTATCTGGTCTTGGATTATCATGTGGATCTCATCACTCTTAATAATAAACTTGATTGGGTTATTAATTACTTTTAATTGGGATTGAGATGGGGTTTACCATTCTCAATGTTTAACAACCACCATGATAGTTAAATAAAATTTATTCCTTTGCCGTAGGGAAAAATTGGCTTTTCGCAAAACATATTAACCATACAGCCTCCACCAGCCATATATGCATGTAGTGATAGCATTATTCTGTTCATTACTCTTTTGTGTTACCTTGCCAGCATATTCCATGTGCTGACCCGTTTTAGGGCTCCAACGTATCATGTTGCAGACTTTTCAGACGACGAGTAAGGAGCCTTAGGTCGTGATCTTTCACTCAGTGATGCCGTTGGAGTTGATGGACTCACTTTATCTTCCAAGCCTTCCATTGTTATCGTAATTAAATGGCCTTAAGCCATATTTATTGTAATAAGTTCTCTTTTGAGACATTCGATGTAATAAGTGTGTGATTGCTACTCTGTTATAAATCCTTCAAGTACTGTGTGTGTCAGCATTACCGATCCGGGGATGACACTTATGCACAGAGATCAGACTGTTTGAGTTCTGGTCGCTACAAAGATGGTATCAGAGCACACGCTGACTGTAGGACACGACCACTAAGCTAAAGCCCTAGGTCACTACTCTCTTCTCATTTCTAACTCCTCTCCATTTTCTACTCTTTAGGATGGCGGATGCAAGGATCAAGTTCACGCAACCGGATGAAGACACCCCTTTTGGACGCAACTTGAAGGAAGTTACTAGATGCCTGAACATTGGAATACCAAGCTTCACCGGGACCTACAATGCCACTTTACCAGAAGAGGAGCGCTGGACAATTCAAGTTCAAGTTCCAGGAAGGACATTCGTGCCAGTCACTGAGCCCATAGAGTTATCTTTTGATGCACCAACCTGGAGTCTAGGAAAGAGTATGGAAGCTCACATCACCATGGGACGCATTGGAGAAGTTTACCGCAATGATCTCAAGGACACTATCTACCAGATTTGTGGGTGCTGAGATGAGCAATGGGAGATGATCAGCACTAGGAAGGATAGATCGATTGCCTCTTTCATCCAGGAGTTAAACCAGCAAATTCGACGCCAGGAGAACCAGATGTGCGCAGGCATGACAGATTTGAAGAAGGCAATGACAAGGATCACGGAGCTGGAGGAAGAACTCAAGGCCACATGCGAAGATTATGAGGAGCAAATCGTCGTACTAGTGGAGAAGAATGACGACCTGACAAGGAAGCTAGGAGTTTTCATGAGAGATCCGGCGCCAGGAGGTGAAGATGACGATTCCACTTGCCTAGAGAACTACATCATCATCGACGACACTCACTCGGACCCCGACGATAGCGATGATGACTATGTTGATGAAGCTGGAGCAGATATCATGGAGTCTTCGATCGAGCAATTTTTCTAGTAGACCACCAAATCAGTAGTAGTATTCCACCATGTATATAGTATAGTCCAAGCACTTTTGTAACGATAGTTCTAGACCAATTGTATGCCCTTGATTGATTGATTGAGTGATATGCTTGTGTTTTGTCTCATGTGCATATGGGTAGTGTTTTTCCCCCTAGACCTCATTCTATTCTGTTTTCTCATCTTTTCTAAACCCAGCAGATGCCTCCGAGACGCGACAATGGATTTGCTTTCCCACCGGAGCTCACTCAGTTGATCCAGCAGCAGAATGCCCTGATGCAGATACTAGTCCAGAATCAGAACCAGGGGAACAACAACAACAACAACCCACCACCACCACCACCAGTTGATCACTTAGCCCGTTTTCTTGGGCTGAATCCGCCGGTGTTCTCTAGTAGCACCGAGCCGATTGTTGCAGATGATTGGCTCCGCAAGATTGAAAGGGAGTTGACTACTGCAGGATGCACAAATGTGGAGAGAGTGCGTTTTGCCGCACACCAGCTTGATGGACCCCCAGCATCATGGTGGGAGAATTTCATAGTCACTTACCCCATTGACACTGTGACATGGGACCAGTTCCAGCAGGCTTTTCGTACTTCCCATGTATCAGCAGGAGCTATGGCCATGAAGAAGCGTGAGTTTCGCAACTTACGCCAAGGAGGACGCACTGTTGGCCAGTATGTGGATGAATTTAGTAAGCTGGCACGTTATGCTCCAGATGACGTCGCTACAGATGCAGCTAAGAAGGAGAAGTTCTGGAGGGACTGAATGATGAGCTGAGCATGCAGTTGATGGTGGCAAATTTCAATAACTACCAGGATTTGATGGATAGAGCCCTCATGCTTGAAGGGAAGCAGCAGCAGATTGACAGCGGCAAGAGGAAGTATGGACAAGGGAAGTATAATTCTGGAGCCCAGCAGATACCCCGTTTCACCCCGAACTCGGGAGGACTTGTTCATAACCATGGAGGCCACAATCATAATGGAGGAACTTCGCACAATCATAGTGGCCCCAAGAACGGAAATGGTAACGGAGGAAGTAGCGGACAGAACCGTTCCAACCCGGCAACACCCGCCAAGAAGGATCTAAGCCACGTCACTTGCTAGAAATGCCAGAAGACCGGACATTACGCCAATGAATGTCCTGAAGCCAAGAATGGAAATGGCAATGGAAGCTCTGGGAAGAAGCCCAACCCTTTCAACAGGGGACAAGTGAACCACGTTAACGTGGAGGAGGTTGAAGCTCAGCCAGATGCAGTAATAGGTAAGTTTTTGGTTAAGTCATTTACTGCAGTCGTTCTTTTTGATACTGGTGCATCGCATTCATACATATCAAGGGGATTTGTGGATAACTATAAGTTGTCCACTAGAGTTCTTAAGACACCCATGCTAGTAACCTCACCTGGAGCAGAGTATATGGCAAGCCATGGATGTTTTCAGATGCCATTGACCATAGGTAGGCATCTGTTTCCCTCAGATCTGATAATATTGGAGTCTTAAGGTTTGGATGTGATACTGGGTATGGATTGGCTATCGATGTATGGAGGGAACATTGATTGCTCCAGTAAGACGATTTTTCTCACCACCCCAGAAGGAAGAAGGATCAAGTATGTATCCCGGCATGTTTCGAATAGGAAGCAAGTAAATTCCTTATCTGGAGTTGTACAGGAGGAAGTACCAGTGGTGAAGGATTTTCCGGGTGTATTTCCAGAAGAGTTGCCAGGCATGCCACCGGATAGACATTGAGTTTTTGATTGAACTTTTGCCAGGCACAGGGTCAACATCTAAGAGACCGTACAGAATGCCCGCAAAGGATTTGGAAGAAATTAAGAAGCAGATTAAGGAGTTACTGGATAAAGGTTATATTCGCCCAAGTTCGTCACCTTGGGGATCACCAGTACTTCTAGTGGAGAAGAAGGATGGATCGTTAAGGATGGTTGTTGATTATCGAGGACTGAATGAGGTGACGATCAAGAATAAGTACCCACTGCCGATGTTAAATGATTTGTTTGACCAGCTGCAAGGAGCTAAACTGTTTTCCAAGATCGATTTGCAATCAGGGTATCGCCAGCTGAAGATTCAAGAGCAGGATATACCTAAGGCAGCTTTTACCACGAGGTACGGGCTGTATGAGTATACCGTTATGTCATTTGGTCTGACTAACGCACCTGCCTATTTTATGAACATGATGAACAAAGTGTTTATGGAGTTTTTGGATAAGTTTGTTGTGGTGTTCATTGATGATATACTGGTCTACTCAAAGAATGAAGAAGAACATAAGGAACATTTGCGATTGGTACTTGGGAAGCTCAGAGAACATCAGTTATCCGCCAAGTTCAGCAAATGTGAATTTTTGCTAAAGGAAGTTGGATTTCTTGGACATGTTATGTCCGGAGAAGGAATAGCAGTAGACCCCACCATGGTTGCCACTGTGACAAACTGGGAGTCACCCACGTCAGTTGGAGAGATCCGGAGTTTTCTTGAACTCGCAGGATACTACCGGAGGTTGATTGATAATTTCTCAAAGATTGCAAAGCCCATGACGGAGTTGTTGAAGAAGGACACCAAATTTAAATGGACCGAGGAATGTGAGGCCAGTTTTCAGGAGTTGAAGAGACGCTTGGTTACATCACCAATGTTGATTCTGCCAGATCAACGCAGAGATTATGAAGTATACTGCGATGCTTCACGTCATGGACTTGGAGCCGTACTTATGCAGGAGGGAAGAGTTGTTTCATATGCCTCACGACAACTTAAACCCCATGAGTTAAACTGTGCTACACATGATTTGGAGTTAGCAGCCGTAGTGCATGCGTTGAAGACATGGAGACATTTTCTCATCGGAAACCATTGTGAGGTATACACGGATCACAAGAGTTTGAAGTATATCTTCACGCAGAAGGAGCTGAATCTCAGGCAGAGGAGATGGTTGGAGCTCATTAAGGATTATGATATGAGATTACATTATCATCCCGGAAAGGCTAACGTAGTAGCCGATGCGTTGAGCCGCAAAAGTCATGTCAATGCACTCATGACCGGAGAGTTACCCAAGGAGTTAGCCGAGGATCTTCGCGAGCTATGTTTGGAAATAGTTCCAAGAGGTTAGGTAGCAGCATTGGAAATTCAGTCTACCTTGATGGATAAGATCAGAGAAGCTCAGAAGACGGACAAGGAGATTGCTGAGATAAAGGAAAGAATGAGCAAAGGGAAGGCTAAAGGATTTCGTTAGGATGACCACGATACCTTATGGTTTGAGGATCGCGTATATGTGCCCAATGATCAGGAGATCAGGAAGTTGATTCTGCAAGAGGCCCATGATTCGCCATATTCGATTCACCCAGGAAATACCAAGATTTATCTGGATTTGAAGGACAGTTTCTGGTGGACCAGAATGAAGAAGGATATTGCGGAGTATGTAGCAGTTTGTGATGTATGTCAGAGAGTGAAGGCAGAACATCAGAAGCCAGCCGGATTACTACAACCATTGCCGATACCCGAATGGAAGTGGGATAAGCTAGGCATGGATTTTATCACGGGATTACCCAGGACTCGTTCAGGCTATGACTCGATATGGGTTGTAGTCGATCGTTTGACGAAAGTAGCTCATTTCATCCTAGTAAAGACCACTTACACCAGTGCTAAGTGGGCAAAGATATACATGACCAGGATCGTATGTTTGCATGGAGTTTCGAGGACCATTGTATCAGATAGAGGAACCCAGTTTACTTCAAAAGTTTTGGAATTAGTTGCATGAAACTTTGGGAACCAGGCTAGAGTTCAGT
The DNA here is from genome assembly GCF_018294505.1 of Triticum aestivum. Classification (NCBI taxonomy): domain Eukaryota; kingdom Viridiplantae; phylum Streptophyta; class Magnoliopsida; order Poales; family Poaceae; genus Triticum; species Triticum aestivum. The sequence continues at coordinate 471,394,487 of NC_057814.1, read as the reverse complement.
ACAGCTTTTCACCCACAGACAGATGGGCAGACTGAGAGAGTCAATCAGATTCTGTTGGACATGTTGAGAGCTTGTGCGCTAGACTATGGATCTAGTTGGGACGATAATTTTCCTTATGCAGAGTTCTCTTATAACAACAGTCATCAAGCCAGTTTGAAGATGGCCCCTTTCGAAGCCTTGTACGGAAGGAGGTGCAGAACACCGTTGTTGTGGGACGAAGTTGGGGACCGACAGTTGTTTGGACCGGATTTGATTAAAGAGTCTGAAGAGAAGGTTAAACTGATTCGCGATAGACTCAAGGTAGCCCAGTCCAGGCAGAAGAGTTATGCAGATTCTAAATGCAAGGAGACATTTTACGAAGTTGGAGACAGAGTGTATCTTTGGGTATCCCCACTTCAAGGAGTGAAGCGCTTTGGAGGTAAGGAAAAATTAACGCCACGATTTGTGGGACCATACGGAGTTTTGGAATGTATGGGAGAAGTTGCTTAGAAGTTGGAATTGCCCGAGGGATTGTCAGGAGTTCACGATGTGTTCCACGTTTCTCAGTTGAAGAAGTGCCACGCAGAGATGGCTGATATTCCTCTGAGAGATACATTACCGCTGGAAGCGATACAATTGGATAGTGATTTAACCTACGAGGAGAAACCAGTTAAGATTCTTGATTTTGCCAGCCGTGTCACACGTAACAAAGTAATCAAGTTCTGCAAGGTTCAGTGGAGTCACCATACCGAAGATGAAGCCACCTGGGAGCGAGAAGAAGACCTACGGAAGGATCACTCTCACCTATTTTCTAGCCAACCCGAATCTCGAGGGCGAGATTCATATTAAGGGGGGTAGGTTTGTAACATCCCAAATTTTATTGCATTTTGGCTTGATCCTAGAAATTCTACGCAACTCAAGGACCAACGGAGAGAGTTGGGGATTTCGTTATTTTCATATTTGAGTTTTCTCAAATTTTGGAACGAGGATCATTTGGTTTTGATTATTTTCCCTTCCCAATATTTCAAAAATAGAAATATATGAGATGAGATAAAATGACTTCTCCAAAATAGATGACATATTAGAGGAAAAATATTAAAAACCAAACAAATATTTTATTTGGATTTTATTGCAATTTTATTTGAATTAGAAAAATTGCGCGTTTTCAAAATTGCATTTTAGGGCCAAGAAAATGTTCATCTTGTTCTAAATATTTTATTTAGATGGAGAAAATTTGCTTTGGTATTTTTAGATTTTTATTTATTTTTTTAGGATTTATTTTCGGCGGAACGTTATTCAAAAAAACTGTTCGCGCGCCCGACTAAGCCGAAGGCCCAGCCGAGCCGGGCCAAGCCCGCGCCGCCGCCGTCTCCCGCACCGGCTCGGGACCGGAGTCCCGAGCGAAGCCGCCGCCCGAGTCCGGGAGGAGCATGCCTCCCGAGACGGCCCCTCCCCCAAGCCAGCCGCCCCCCTCCACTTAAATACCGCCGCCACCGACCCCCACCACCACCACCTGAGCCGCCCCGCCAAACCCCGCCGCCCGCGCCGCCATTCGTCGCCGCCGCAGACCTAGCGCCGCCGCCGCCGCCTGCCGTTGCCGCCCCGCCGCCGCCCGAGCAGCCCGCCGCACCACCGGACCCCGTCGGAGCCGCTGGATCTCGCCGGAGCCCCGCCGAGGTAGACGCCCCGCCGCCGCCGGTTTTTGAGAGAAAACTGATACGTTTTTTTAGAAAACCCTAGTTTTCGATTTTTTAGAATAGATCGGTTTTATTTTTTTCGGTTTATTTATTTAGCGGTCGTTCGTCCGTACGTTCGTTTTAGCGAACGGTTTTCACTCATTAGCCGCAGACAGCGAACGTTCGTTCGTTAGCCTGTTCGTCAGTTTTTCTTTTTCTCGGATTTTTTCGCGACTATTTTCGATCGCGATTTCTGATCCGATTTTTGTTTTAGTATAACTTTTTGCTCGTTTATCGGAATCAGGTGATTCAAGCGCCTAAAGTTTCGTCTCGAGACCCTCTTTCTGTTTAACCAACTTAAACAAGATTTTCCTACTGTAAAATTTGACTTTAGTCCAGATTAGTAAAGAAGCTTGTTTCTTTCGCCGTTTGAGTTTTTGTTGCTTCGTTTGATTTGATTCTTTTTGCAAACCGGAGTCTTAAGTTGAACTTTCTGGTTAGATATCTTATTTGAGTTTTACCCGTGCCCTTGCTTGATTGCTCATTGTATGCTTGTTTGTTTGCGATGGAGTACCTGGAGTGCGAAGCGTGCTACTACGAGTCTCTAGGTTTCGCAGGTCATCAGCAAGGCAAGTAACACTTTGATCATACCTCTTAATACCCAGTTTTATTGCATTAGATCCATCCTCAAACAATTGCATGGTTAGGATGTGAATTAAATTGTGGGTTTGGGAAGTAGATGAGGTAGTACCTATTCACCTGTTTATTATCAAACCTATGGGAGTTACTCAACATTGCTTATATTGCTATGCTATGCTCGTAGACGTGGATTGGGTTTTGAGAGTTTTCATGACAGATGTGAGCATTGTTAATTAATGGTTCAACTTAAGGTGGCAACTTAAATACACATCTGGGTGGATTGAGGCACCTGGGGAATTCCAGTGATTGCCTGTATTTTTGCAAATCCCGGGGTACCATGTGATTCTCCTATGGACTGCCACCCAGGCTCAAAGGGATTATAAGATTATTCATGCTAGAAACTTCCTATTGCAGCCACATGCCATTATGGGCTCTGGCATAGTTGAGGAAGTTGTGGGAAACCTTTCCATCATGGGCTAGCAGATGTAGGGGATTGTAGGTGTACCGGCCTATCTATCGGTTAAGGGGACCTCTTCGGAAAGACTGTGTCTCGGTCATCCGTTTCTCAAACATTTTGTAGTGCGAGAAATCCAACGGAGGAGATCGAGTCTTGTGGGGAAAAGTGCACAAACCTCTGCAGAGTGTACAAACTAATCATGGTTAGCCGTGTCCCCGGTTATGGACATCTTGAGTATCTGGTTTTTGGATTATCATGTGGATCTCATCACACTTAATAATAAAACTTGATTGGGTTATTAATTACTTTTAATTGGGATTGAGATGGGGTTTACCATTCTCAATGTTTAACAACCACCATGATAGTTAAATAAAATTATTCCTTTGCAGTAGGGAAAAATTGGCTTTTCGCAAAACATATTAACCATACAGCCTCCACCAGCCATATATGCATGTAGTGATAGCATTATTCTGTTCATTACTCTTTTGTGTTACCTTGCCAGCATATTCCATGTGCTGGCCCGTTTTCGGGCTGCAACGTACCATGTTGCAGACTTTTCAGACGACGAGTAAGGAGCCTTAGGTCGTGATCTTTCACTCAGTGATGCCATTGGAGTTGATGGACTCACTTTATCTTCCGAGCCTTCCGCTGTTATCGTAATTACAAGGCCTTAAGCCATATTTATTGTAATAAGTTCTCTTTTGAGACATTTGATGTAATAAGTGTGTGATCGCTACTCTGTTATAAATCCTTCAAGTACTGTGTGTGTCAGCATTACCGATCCGGGGATGACACTTATGCACAGAGATCAGACTGTTTGAGGTCTGGTCGCTACAGCAACTCTGTACTGTTACATATAAACCACACTCGGCCGGACTAGGGGTGTTATCTCTCCGGAGAGCCCCGAACCTGGGTATGTCTTGCGTCTCGCGCTCGCTCATGCCGACCTCGCCTCTGGAGCCCACCAGTGCCCTCGAGCCTCCTCCTCTCTTCTACCATCCGTTGGCATCTGCCGTGTGCCCACCACGACAGCACAAGTGGCAGGTTAGGTCCGTTAGGGGGTTAACGTCATGCTTTGTCGTCTGCTGGCGTACGGCAAAGACCTTTGCATCTTTGTCGTCCGCCAGCGGACGGTAATGTGTACAAATATGCCAGCCCAGACGCCCCCAGGTAGCTGCCACGTGGCAAGCTATGTCGTGTGCTGGCAGAGAGCAAAGATGCCAAGGTCTTTGTCGTCCGCCAGCAGACGGGAAAGCCGCCAAATAGGCTAGCCCCACATGGCAGCTTTGTCGTCTGCTGGCTGATGGCAAAGCTCTTTGCGGTCTGCCAGCAGACGGCAAAGAGCCTGCACAGCCCCTGTTTTTTTTCTGTTTTTTTTCTTAAATTCATTCAATTTCACAGATATATATATATACACATTTGAAAATACTTTCAACAAGCATAACAACACATATACATACCAAATCATATCCCTGCCATATGGATATGATCATCCAACACATATAGATACCAAATCAAATCAAAACTCCATATGCAACATATATAACTTGCCAACATATCCAACAACAAGCATACAATGGTTTCATCCATACATACATATATAGGTAGCAAGTTTGACATTGTTCATCCTACAAAATAAAAACAAAAAGGAAGCACAAGGAGAAGAGTAGACTCCATCAATGCAAGCTTCCTCATCGAAAGCAAATCTGCAAATTGGGAAAGAAGAAAGTTAGAAGAAGAAGAAGAAGAAGAAGAAGACTAGATGAAGAAGACTAGCTAGAAGAAGAAGAAGAAGAATTTTTCTTCTCTTTCTTTTTCTCCTCTCCTCTTCTTTATCTTCTTCTTAGGTAATTATATGTCATTTTTGTGGTAACCTAGGTGAAGATGCCATTTTTTAGCCAACTTACGTAAGTATAGCTCATTTTTTATCTAACTTAGGTAATTATGCCATTTAGGAGGAAAATAAGCTAAGTATGCATTTGGTAAGCAAAACACTAGAGAAAACTTACCCTCATCACAACAAATGCGTTGAAGATTGCAACTAAGGTAACAATTGATCCAACGGGATAATGATACCAAGCCTCATTATCATTGTCATATTTTCTAATCTTCTTAAGCTTCAGGCGCATTGCATCCATCTTCAAGCGCATTGCATTCATCTTCATCTTGTGATCATCGACGACATCGGCAACATACAACTCCAATGTCATCTTCTCTTCTTCAATTCTTTTGATTTTTCTTTCAAATACTCATTTTATTTTTCAACTAAATTTAACTTCTCGACAAGATGGTCGGTTACAAATTCCGGTTCACATACCTCCTGGATTAAAATATCCCTATGTCAACTTGATGGCCATAATTGTCATAAATGCGAAATCCAACAAATAGTTATAAAAGAGAATTTACACATCCGAATCATAAAGCGGGCGAGAGTCGATGGGGACGAACATCAAGACCATGGCACTATGTATAAGAAACAATCATACAAAGTACGAAAATTATACAAGTAACTATATAAATCATACAATCATACAAGTAACTATATAAATCAAGTAAAACATAAAAAAATTGAATACCTAATAATAATCTAGATCGTCGGGTTCAATAAATGCTCCGGGATCAACAAATTCATCATCATCATCACTATCGTTAATGACGTGCTCATCATCATCATTAATAAATGCATCATCATGTGTAAGGCCACCTTTACTTAATCGGTCAAGCATTGACAGGTCATCCGCAACAGTAACCTCTTCTAGTTCAGGCTCTTCTTATTCCGCCTCAGGGGTGAAGTCGGGTTCACTGTCGCTGTCTACTTCAATGTTCTGGGGTGAAGTAGAGCGGTTCTTGAAATGTTTTTTGGAAAGACGTGTTTCTTGGAAGAATTCTCCTTCATATGTGTTTGGGTTAATGTGCGGTTCATAATCCTCTTCATTGGGGGGAGGTGGTCTAACACGTGGTGGCACTTCATAAATGACATCCCAACCATTGAGATTTGGATCAGTTTGACATGCCCACGGTAGATAGAAAACTTGGGTTGCCTATTGAGCCATAATATAGACATCGGGAACATCCGAATGGGTGCTTTGTTTGATTTCTAGTAGCCCTAAGTGTTCATGAGTCCTTCTAGTCACCTTCGGCTGGAACCAATAAAATTTGAAGACAACGACGTTTGGTGGGTTTGCACCATAGAACTGAAGTTCATAAATTGCTTCAACTCTTCCACAATACTCGGTATCTCCTTCACCGATAGTAGAGACACAACAATTTGTAGACTTTCGGTCGGCCATAGATACCCCTTGGTTTTTGTTAAACATTCAATGGTCATGTCTTTCTGACTACTGTGACCGGTGTACATCCACGCACGATCACTCATCTTGCCTAGCTACTACACACATAAAAAAATATATATATCAGCATGTATATAATCATCAGTTAATGGAGTTTGTCACTTTTATTACATCCATGCAACTTAGACGCTAATAGGTAAAGATAGGTCCTAATCCCACCCGAGTATGTGTAGATTGGGTTTGTTTTCCCATGCTCTGCTCCGGATCTGACGCAAAATTTCGGCAACACCTCCCCACTGTTCTCCTGATACACGTGTCGGCAATAAGCAGAGAGGATGTGTACCTGGAGAACAACAGGGAGGCACTGACGAAATTCTGCATCGGATCCGGAGCAAAGCATATGGGAAAATGAACCTAATCTACACATACTCGGGCTGTCCATGGATAACATTGGACAATCGAAAGAATCACGGTTATAAATATGCAAATGCATGCATATTTATAGATGCAACCCTTTCGAATGGGAGACACATACTGATGATTGAAGACACCTATAGCTAGCAAGTTTCATCGGCACGAAGACCAGAACAGAGCAAATGAAGGGGGGGGAGGAGATGTCATTAGTGCTCACCCAGGAACGCAGGGGCGGAGCTCGTCGAACACTAGACCCTCATAGCGACGAAAAAACTGCACATTTAAATCGAAAGATGAGTAACATAGCAATTCTGTTTTTTCCGTCAACCTAACGAAATATTTACAACAGGACGAGCGGGTTAGGGGGTTCCTCGGCATTGATGGAACCCTAAATAGCAAGTATCATCGCTGTGAGATACATGTGGCGCTCGGTGTTGAACACTAGATCCACATCCCACAAGTGATGCCGGCGCCCGGCGTCCCGCGCGCAGCAATAGTTCTGGGGGCCGATGACGGTCGAACACCTTGGCAAATTTGTCTGGCAGCCTATGCGATGAGGATTAAAGCCAAGTTTTGAAACTTCAAACAACCAAACCGACTTGAGTCAGTTTGGGTGTTTTGAGTTACAACACGTGGCTTTTAATCGTCATCGCAGAGGCTGCAAGACAAATTCGCAAAGGTGTTCGACCGCCATCGACCCCGAGAACTATTGTTGCGGGACGCCGGACGCCGGCGTCACTTGTGGGACGTGGATGTAGTGTTGAACATCGACGGCCACATGTATCTCGCATCGACGATACTTGCTATTTAGGGTTCCATCGACGTCGAGGAACCCCCTAACCCGCTCGTCCCCGGGCGCCCTCTAGTATGGCGACGCACAGTCGAAGGGTCAGCACTCGGACCGGGGGATTCTCGGCATGGGCGTCGGGACCGGCGGGACCCACTGGCTCCACCATCTATCCCCTCGGTGACCGGCGATCCACGACCCTCTTCCTTTTTTACCTTTTTCCTCTTCTTCTACTTATTCTTTTTTTTTCAATTTTTTACTTCTTCTAATTATCTAAACCTAAACCTAGCACTAACCTAATCCTACCACTAACTTAAACCTATTAATAACACCTAAACCTAAACACAAATAACAGTAAAAAAATAAAAAAAATCACCTTGGCTCCGACGGTGGTGGAGGAGGCGGCGGGCGCCGGGGTGGCGGGGGCGGGCGCCGCCGGGGAAGCGGGGGCGGTGAGGTGGCCGCGTTCGGCGACGGCATTGGTGAGGCGAGGCAGAGGCCTCGGGCGGCGACGCGCGGGGGCAAAGGAGGTGCGAGGAGGCGACGGGCGAGGCGAGGAGGAGGCGGTGACGGGGCGGGGTAGCGCCGGGGACGGCGGATGGTGGCAAGATAATTTGTAACGAGCAATTAACGGTACTAGTAACAAAAGTGCAGCAAGGTATCCCAATCCTTTTGAGGCAGAGGACATGCCAAAACGGTCTCTTATGATAAGCAAAGCGTTCTTGAGGGTACACGGGAATTTCATCTAGTAACTTTCATCATGTTGGTTCTATTTGTGTTCGTCATTTTGATAATTTGATATGTGGGTGGACCGGTGCTTAGGTGTTGTTCTTACTTGAACAAACCTCCTACTTATGATTAACCCTCCCGCAAGCATCCACAACTACGAGAAAAGTATTAAGAATAAATTCTAACCATAGCATTAAACTTTTGGATCCAATCGGTCCCTTACGGAATAGCGTATAAACTGGGGTTTAAGCTTCTGTCACTCTCGCAACTCATCATCTAATTGCTACTCCACAATGCATTCCCTTAGGCCCAAATATGTTTAAGTGTCATGTAGTCGACGTTCACATGACACCACTAAGGGAATCACAACATACATACTATCAAAATATCAAACACATATCAAGTTCACATGATTACTTGCAACATGATTTCTCCCGTGACCTCAAGGACAAAAGTAACTACTCACAAATGATAAACATGCTCATGATCAGAGGAGTATTAAATAGCATATTGGATGTGAACATATAATCTTGCACCAAATAAACCATATAGTAATCAACTACAAGATGTAATCAACACTACTAGTCACCCACAAGCACCAATCTATAGTTCCGGTAACAAGATTGAACACAAGAGATGAACTAGGGTTTGAGATGAGATGGTGCTATTGAAGATGTTGATGGAGATTGCCCTCCCCAAGATGGGAGAGTTGTTGGTGATGATGATGACGATGATTTCCCCCTCCGGGAGGGAAGTTCCCCCGGCGGAATCGCTCCACCAGAGGGCAAAAGTGCTCCTGCCCAAGTTCTACCTCGAGACGGCGGCGCTCCATCCCAAAAGTCATCTCCTTCTTTTTTCTAGGTCAAAATGACTTATATACCAGAAGATGGGCACCAGAGGTGGGCCTGGGTGAGCACAACCCACTAGGGCGCGCCTCTGCTCCCTGGCGCGCCTAGGCTCCCTGGCTCGCCCAGGTGGGTTGTGCCCACCTGTTGTGCCCCCTCTGGTAGTTATTTGCTTCAATAATTCTTATATATTCCATAAAAAATCCCTGTGAAGTTTCAGCTCATTTGGAGTTGTGCAGAATAGGTAGCCTGACGTAGCATTTTCAGGTCCAGATTTCCAGCTGCCGGAATTCTCCCCTTTGTGTATACCTTGCGTATTATGAGAGAAAAGGCATTAGAATTACTCCAAAAAGCATTATTATGGATAAAAACATTATAAATAACAACAGGAAAACATGATACAAAATGGACGTATCATTCACCATGCCCCAGAAGAGGGCTAGGTCATCCCCACGCCTCGACCAGGCGAGAGGGTGGTGTTCGTCCCCCACTTTGTCCGGCGACTGGGCTTCCCGCTCCACCCCTTCATTAGGGGGCTGATGCCCTTCTACGGGCTAGATTTTCACGATCTGGCCCCGAACTCTTTTCTTCACATCTCGGCCTTCATCGACGTTTGCTAGGCCTTTCTTCCGGTCTAGCCGAACTATGGCTTGTGGCTGAAAGTCTTCAATGTCAAGCAGAAGATTGTTGACAGCCAGCAGGCAGACTACGCGGGGGGGGGGGGATGATCGTCAAGCTCGCCCAGGTCGAATGGCCGGAGGGCACATTCATAGACATTGGCAAAGTTTGGCAGAAGGAGTGGTTCTGTATCACAGAACCACGTGACGCGGCTTGTGCGGCGGTTCCTAAATTCAGATCCGGACACCCTACGAGGCTAACCTTGTGGACCAAGAAGAGCCTTGACCAGGGGTCACCCACGGAGGTGGAATCGCTGCAGAAGCGTGTCGTCGGTATGAAAAAGGTGAGCGCCAAGCTAACCAACGTGGTCCATGTGATGCTCTGTCGTCGCCTCCTCCTCTGCCAGCAATGGGACGCACCAATGTGGGCTTACAAGCCCGATGACCCTATCACCATGCTCCGCTTCTACGGCACCACCCACGATAAGCTGTGGAAGGTGCTTTTCAAGCCTCAGAAGGAGTGGTCGGCCAAGGAGGAGGATATTGGCCTCGATGCTGCACATCCTCCTAGGGAGGTAAAGAAGTTTTATCCTTTATGTTCGGATATCTATTTTTCAACAAGGGATCTAACTCCTTCTTTCCCATCTTCACACGGCTGGCTCGAAAAGGCCATGCGAATTGATAGTCGGCCCCGCTGCCCGAAGACCCCAGGTCGGCCCTGCTAGCGGAGATGTTGACTGTGGCGCCATACATGGCGCCAGAGAAGAAAGAGAAGAAGAAGAACGAGGCAAGGGAGGCCAGAGAATTCCTTCACGAAAGATTACATCTGGACACCAAGTCCGAGGACACCCAAGCTCCCTCCACTCACTAAGGGGAGCCGGAAGAGGACGGGGAGGAGAGCTACTCCTCCTGCACCAAGAAGAGCGCGGTGGCGGACGACGCCGAGGAGGAACAGCCTCATCACGCCCCCAAGAGGCAGTGTAGGCTCAAGTTGGTCCTGCCCAATGACAGCTCGGATTTCGACAAGGAGTTCACAATGTTCGAAGAGGTTCCAAAGAGGAACCTGACGGTGTCAAAACCGGCAGATCTCGGGTAGGGGGTTCCGAACTTGTGCGTCTGAGGATCAATGGTAACAAGGGAAGATGGGGACACGATGTTTACCCAGGTTCGGGCCCTCTTATAGGAGGTAAAACCCTACGTCCTGCTTGATTGTATTCAATGAGTATAGGGGTTACGAGAGTTGATCTACCTCGAGATCGTAATGGCTAAACCTTAGTTGTCTAGCCTATGAGAATTCTGATAGCCTCTACGGACTAAACCCTCCTGTTTATATACACATCGGAGGGGCATAGGGTTGTACAAAGTTGGTTTGCAGAGGAAGGGAACAATACATTCGGACACCAAAACTTGTCGTTCATGCATACAAGAGTCCTACCCGGACACAGGGGATAACCTTTGGTTCTATCTTCACGGCCCATCAGTCTGGCCCATATCGAATAGACCGGACACTCGAGGACCCGCTTATCTACGACTCCCTCAGTAGCCCCCGAACTTGCCTTCAGAGACGATGTAGTATCCGACTTATGTCCTTGGCTTTGCGAGGTAGGTTCTTCATCATACCTCGTGTCAGGACCCCGATCCCGAGTAACACCGATCTAGCATGTAACACATCATATCACTTTGCGGCCTCACGCACGGTATTCCCACAGGTGCCACCTTACCTGGCCCGGGAGCGTCTGTGCCTTTTGGCTCACGTATATGATAGTGTCGCTAGCATCCATATGACAGAGAACCCGGGATGACATGACTAGTCATAAACCCAAAGTGGCACTAACTTACAGGGATAAGCATACATAACCCAGCAACGAATGTGTCGGTCATCAACGTATGAACCCAAGTTGTAGCAAGCTACAAGGACTTATAGGAACAACGCGTGACATTTCCTCGAAGGGACAGACACATGAGCGAAGAAGGACACATGCCGGCCAGCCTAAGTGTTACGGAGCAGTACCAAGCTACCATGGCTCAGTGGAAGCACTAGGAGAAATTTCCCGGTAAGAGAGGCTACCAAGAATAAACAACTAGATTGTCGGATCCCACACATACTAAGCATTTCATTAACATACACACAATATGCTCGATATGTGCAAATACAGCATGGCATCACAACAAAACTCTATGACTCAAAAATATTTATTCATTAGGCTCCGAGGAGCCAGATATTACAAACATGGGTCTGATGACACAACATTCAAGTCATACAAGCAATAAGCACATGCAGAAGCTTAACTTGTCTGAGTACAGACAACTACAAATGAAAAAGGGCTGAGAAGCCTGACTATCTACAAGACCCTCCCAAGGGTACAAGATCGTAGCTGAGGTAACAAGCTAAATGTCGAAGTCCACGCGGAACTACTAGTGAGACTGAAGTCTCTCTGCAAAAACATAAATTAAGAAAACGTGAGTACAAATGTACCCAGCAAACTTACATCAGAACTAGCTACACATGCATCAGTATCAACAACGGGGTGGTGGAGTTTAACTGCAGCACGCCAGCTTTGACTCGGTGGCTATCCTGAACTACAACTCCAAGTAACTCTTTTGGGGTGGCGCACACGAGTTCACATATTCACCAATCAATACACCACTATGGATCCGCTCCCATCTCCCTACGAGAACGCCATCATAGCACTCACGCTTATCTTGCGCATTTTAGAGTATCCACTTTCACTTGTCTATGAATTATATAGGCAACCCAGAAGTCCTTTACCGCGGACGCGGCTATTCGAATAGATCATTTATAACCCTGCAGGGGTGTAGTTCTTCACACATCTTTCCACCTTAGCGTCTGCACATGACATGTGCTCAGCAAACTCCAAGCGAAAGCCGACGTGGGTGTAGACCACGACCTGACTAACCACACAAGTCCCTAGTCCAGGTTTATCGCCTATTCAGGTTCCATCCGCAGGGAGTCCGGCCGAGGTTTCCACTACGGCCCCGAACGATGTGTGCAGGGTTCCCGGGTCACCAAACGGACGACTCGGTACACCGGGCCACATGCCTAGTGCATCATAGCCCACCCCTAGGGTCAGCGCTGCGCACGGCCTCCAGCATACTACAAACACCAGAAACTACTTGCAACTCCTGGACAGAGGAAAAGGGGGGTTAATAAGTCGAGCGAGGTCATATTTCAGGGCCCAACGTGTGGTAGTAGCTGTTCATGGATCACAAACAAATAACTCAGTTCCAGAGGACGGTTTCAATGAGACAACCCACCATGTACTCCTACATGGCCTCTCACCGCTACCTTTACCAAATCGTGTTCACACACTTAGCTCTCAACAGTAGGACATGTTCACCACATTCCAATTCATCCGTGATGAATCAGACCTGATTCAACTCTAAGCAGTAGCAGGCATGACAACAAGCATGAATGAGTAGGCACATCAGGGCTCAAACAAATCCTACTCATGCTAGTGGGTTTCATCTAGTTACTGTGGCAATGACAGGTCATGCAGAGGAAAGGGGTTCAGCTACCGCGGCATCTAACGGTTGAATTGTTGTTGTCCTAATGCAGTAAAAGTGAGCAGAAGCGAGAGAGTGGGATTGTATCAGAATGAACAAGGAGGTTTTGCTTGCCTGGCACTTCTGAAGATAGTACAGTTCTTCATCGGTGTCATCGAACTCATCGTCGGAACCACGTCTATTGAGAGGGGACAATCACCGACAAATGAGGGGAACCACAATCAATGTAATGCAACAATATGATGCATGAATGTGACATGGCAATATGATGTTTATTGAACTAATGCAACTAGCAGCCAGATTAAATGAAGATGGTTTGAACCAAAGGTTCAAATTCAAACTCCATATGTGACTATTTAAATGCCAACTATGCAAATTGTCATATACATCAACCTTAGGTTGTTCAAACATGCATGCAAATGGTACAGATGGATAGATTGGAGTTTTCTGATCATTTTTCATGTACAAATTATTTCATTTGGAGTTATGGTTGATTTTCTATGATTTTCTGAAGTTTATAACATTTTCTGGAATTTCCTGGTTATTTAAAATAAGCTAAATCCAGAAAATGCTTTATTGCATCAGCGTTACGTCACTGTGATGTCAGCAGGTCAACGGGGCCGGTCCAGGTCAAACTGACCAGTGAGTCCCGTGTGTCAGTGGTTAACTAAACTAATTAAATTTGGTTAGCACTAACCTAGGTTAATTAGCAGGGCGGGGCCCCACCTGTCATTGACCCAGGGGAGGTCAAACCCCTGGTCAAACCGAAGCTAACCACCGGCGTTTAGCCGCTGGCGGCAGCAGACGCGGCGGAGGGGCGCGGGATTCGCATTCCGGCGACCAAATGGGCGGCGGAGGCCATCTACGTGATGCAGGCACTCCCCCGCATTGAGTGGTGGTGGTTGGTCGGGGGGTGGCCGGAAGCATCACCGACGACGACTTTGGCGGCTGCCGGAGCTCGGGTGAGCTCGGGGTCGTCGCTACGACGAGCGTGGAGGCACGGGGTTAGCTCCTACGTGCTCTATGCGGCGCGGTGAGTGCGGTGGACATGACGGCCAGGCCGTTGTGTAGCCGGAGTCACGTCGGCGGCGTGTGCGGGTGAGCTCGGTGCGGTGCGTATGATGCAGGAGGGAGAGAACTGAGAGGGGGGACGGAGCAGGGCTAACGGCGATCTCGGTGAAGCAGACAGCGAGGTCTGGGGCGGTCGGAGCTGAGCAGGGCGACGAGGGGGATCTCCGGCGATGGCGGTCGGGGATGAGCTCAGTGCAGCGTCTCCGGGACGAGCGAGCGCTCGAGGCTCGGTCTGTTCGGTGAAGTGAACGTCTGCGGTGCCCGTGGACAGGTCGGTGCGGCGGTGGGGCGACGTTGGCGGCGGCTACGTCGACGGCGAGCTCGTGGCTGCGTCGGCCATGGCGTCCAGGGAGCGAGGGAGAGAGCAGGGGAGAGTGAGAGAGGTCGGGCGGATCGGGACGACACCAGGGCATTCATCCACGCGTCCAGGGGCTCAGCGGCAAGCAGGAGGTGGCGAGGCGCGTGCTCGCGCGCGGCGGCCACACGCGCTGTCCTCCTGGCGGGAGGTAAGTGATGACTGGGAGAGGCTAGTGGGCTGGGCCTCTGCTGGGCCGCCAGGTAAGTACCCGGTTGTTTCTCTCCCTCTCTTTTATTTTCTGTTTTCTAATTATTTAGATCTGTTTTGAATTAGTAAAATACTAATTCATTTTTTAAAATCATGAAAATAATTGTGGGCACTATTTGAATTATTTCCAATAGCCCCCAATTGTTTTTAGAAGTATTGAAGCATTTAAAATATTTATAAGCATTAAATGCTCCAATTCAAATACAATTTGATTTAACTCAAAAATCCATAAATGGCCGAGAAATATGCTCATCATTTTTGGCAGAGGTTTTCACCTTTATCAGAAATCATGAACATATTCAAAGGCATTTCGGGTTCTTTGAAAAATATTTTATTCGAACCTATTTGAATTCTTTCCGGTGCCACGGTTTGATCAATCCCCATTTCAGCTTACATAAAATTTAAACATGATGCAACAGACAAGTGCTAGCCTAGTGCAAGGTAAAGCTAGGGATGTGACAACTGACCCCCACTAAACAAGAATCTCGTCCCGAGATTCAAGATGTGAGGTAAGAAGACAGAGGGGATACAAAGCTAACACGATCTTCATGATCCACCATCCCTTCTCGTATATGTTGATTCATAGCTTCATATTGATCTTGACGTCTTTGCTTTTGAGATCTTCATCTAACACGATGACGACACAAGGAAACTCTACAGGAAATAATCTCCTCGAAGATCGAGCACCCAAGATCAACTCATGGAGTGAAACGTTAGAACATCTCTTGAGCTGAGACATGAAACACAGATCAGGAGTGATGGAAAGAGGTAGATGACAAGGTTCTACTGGGTAGGCAAAAATTCCACGCTAAAGAGGATGGTGCATGATTTCAAGATAGCGATGAAATAATTTCCATGATTCCATAAAGAGGCACCTTAGGGGAGGTGACTCGTAGAATTATTCCCTTAACTGGTAAAAAGAATTACTTTTGATATAGAGATCATTGCAACTCTCTATACCAAGCTAGGGAAATTCGCAATTGATCGTTTGAAAGAGTTCGATAGAATGGCATACTCGGGCTAGAACGGATGATGTGGACTACCTTGTTGAAGACAACACAATGGATGATTTTTGCTTATCGTCGGAAATGGATGGGACCCATGGTAGGATCACTGTTGAAGATGATCCTGGACAACAATTACTAAGAAGGGCAGCCCATTAGAAAATGGCACAATGGCGGTGCAAGCTAGGAACAAAATGCAAATTTTGAAATGTTCCAACCATCATATCTGCCTGAGATTCAGATCTGGTTAGTAACAGGATACTTCAGACTCAACATGTCTGAAAAGAAGAATTGCAACACAAATCGACGAGATAACGTTGCGAGATTCTCGGGAAATGAATGACGATAGCTAGCTCCAGAACATGAGCTGGTTCTGCTACATACATGTGAACACGCTGTCCAAGACAAGCATGACCACGTAGAAGTCTTACAACAAACACTACCGAGTTCTGGTTGGGAACCATCATCGAGGATATCGGAGTCTTGTGCATGATCTAGAATTAACACAACAAACTGCTTTTCCTTGCGCAAATCAATTAGTGGCTTGGTGTGCTAGGAAACACATATGGAGTGGAGGCGGCCAACCTATCAAACCATAGAGTACTTCGCACATATGCATGAATAACTTGGGATGATTCCAGAGGAAGTGAAAACAAGCTTTCTCGAATTCACGGCGGCAACTTACATCAAGTGGATGTGAATTAGAGGAAGTCACTTCTTTCATCCAAACGTATACCTCATGAGCGGAACATGAAGGAAATGCTTACAAAGTTTCCAATGCTAGCTTTAATGTTCATCATGAATCATGGAGGAGATAAAAATATTGCCAATGGGCTCAACAACAATTCATCCAGATTTCCATGAGAATGGTATTCCACAACTATGTGAACAAGGTGATAGCATTGGTCAGAACAAAAGATATAACGGTGTATGCTCGAGGAAACAACCACGAGTAAGACAACATTACGAACATCATTGGTTCTGATTTGATTTGATGATAGCCCACAATCAAATCAACGATTGGATAAGATAATAGATCCAACAACTGGTCATGAGGACCAATCGATGAAGATAGCATCTTACTTCAACACACGCACAAAAAGATATCCCTTAGCGATGAACTAAGTCGGACAAGCTTCCATCTTCCAACTCTCCAAGTTGTTGGTTAGCTTAACCAACTAGCTCAGGGTATCCAACACAGATTCTTGGAGAAGGGGTGGTTTTTGGAAAAACCATCTTGATCACGAACTCAACATAACAGCCAGGGAACAACCTGGTGATACCTCCGAGAAGATATTCGAAAAATCACAAACCACCGACAAGTTATTAAGCTCGAGAACAATCTTGCTTTTCATGGCAAGACAATATGATCGGAAGAGCAAGGAATTAACATAATCCAAACTCACTGATCGAAGAGTGCACCAGGGAAAAATGGACTAGGTAGCACATTGTATCTTAGAATGATGATTCAATAATCAACACACTAAGAATGAGGTTATTGTCCATTAACTACTAAGCAACGGGGTTGCTAGGAGTATTGGATCCACACATCATAGTTCACTTGTCGGCATTCCGGTTACGACAACACAGGACCGAGGAATGAATAATGATGGCGAGAAGTATCACTACAATAAGAATTCATAAGAGGTTGTGCAATTCCTATGACATTCTCGACATAAAGGGGGTAATACTCAAGGGTAGAACAGACTAGAAACTGGATTGGCATGCTTAATCTATGGAATACAACTGCTTTGACCCAATCCTCGGAATGGATAAGGTACTGGAGTTTGTTTCTCCTAGTCATTCCAGAATAGAATGGCTTGACAGACCACAAGAATATGAGGTATCGATGAGCATGAATGCATGACATGCTCTTGACTATCAACTGATAGGCTAAGGTCGGATAACAACTAAAGAGGGACAACTCAAAGGAACATATGATTTTCTGAGTTGTGGATGCATAGATTAGCATGTCGAACAACGCTCAACATTTCTTCCGGATATCCCATGCAGAAAGGTAGAACTAGCAGAGTACCAATATAGAATGGGGAACTCATCAAGAGCACTCTTGTTGTGATCTTTTGGTTCAAAGAACTTCTGCCATAAGTAGTTCATGGTATTTGGAAGAAGGAAATACCACAGATCTCGAGGACTATCGCAAAGGTTACTAATATCATAAAGGAACTAGCAAACACTATCAAAATGAAGTAAGTAGGGTGAATCTCGGGTTCAAGAACCCAGGAATAGAATGCCTACTAACTAAGTGGCATCACGGCATGCTTTCGAGAATGGTGGCCAGAATCATCACATTGCGAAAACTAATCATGGCTATATTACTAGGTGATCCTCTAAGACACCTAGGGTCATAATAATAGCTCCAACATATATGTCGAGGCAACAAAGTACCTCAACTCACAGATTAGTGTGGTTAAACTGGCCCAAAGAAACATCGGGAACGGAAAGAAGGGAGTTGCAAATGCATCAGACTATTTCGAAACCTGGGATGACTCGGACAGCATAACGGCTGTAAATGCTCAAAAAGATTTGAGACATCCTGAAAAATGGTAGCATAACCACTTAACATCGCAATATCAAGGTTCTGAGATCAACTGTCATCACATGGAGGTAGTAGAAACTGAACTGAGACTTCAATCCATCAATCTTATAAGCCTATGGATTAGAAACACGTGATCCTGATAGAAAGAAGAGAAAACCTAGTTCCTTAACCCCGTAGGAAAGATAGGATGGCTCGGATCAGAAGGGCAGAAGGAATAAGCAGTAGAAACAGCCTTACGTTCCCTTCCACAATCAATTTCCTTATATAACTAAAGCATTTCTAGACACGACTTCGACCAGTTTGGCTTGGTAATCCTACAGGCAGCCTGGCTCTGATACCAAAGCTGTCAGGACCCCGATCCTAAGTCACACCGATCTAGCATGTAACACATCATATCACTTTGCGGCCTCACGCACGGTATTCCCACGGGTGCCACCTTAGCTGGCCCGAGACCGTTTGCGCCTTTTGGCTCACGTATATGATAGTGCCGCTAGCATCCATATGACAGAGAACCCGGGCCGACATGACTAGTCGTCAACCCAAAGTGGCACTAATTTACAGGGACAGGCATACATGACCCAGCAACGGACGTGTCAGTCATCAACGTATGAACCCAAGTCGTAGCAAGCTACAAGGACTTAAAGGAACAACACGTGGCATTTCCTCGAAGGGACAGACACATGAACGAAGAAGGACACGTGCCAGCCAGCCTAAGTGTTCCAGAGCAGTAGCAAGCTACCATGGCTCAGTGGAAGCACTAGGAGACATTTCCCGGTAGGAGCAGCTACCAAGAATAAACAACTAGGTTGTCGGATCCCACACATACCAAGAATTTCATTAACATACACACAATATGCTCGATATGTGCAAATACAACAAGGCATCACAACAAAACTCTACGACTCAAAAGTATTTATTCATTAGGCTCCGAGGAGCCAGATATTACAAACATGGGTCTGATGACCCAACATTCAAGTCATACAAGCAACAAGCACATGCGGAAGCTTAACTTGTCTAAGTACAAACAACTACAAATGAAAAAGGGTTGAGAAGCCTGACTATCTAGAAGACCCTCCCAAGGGTACAAGATCATAGCTGAGGTAAAAAGCTAAATGTCGAAGTCCACGCGGAACTACTAGTGAGACTGAAGTCTCTCCGCAAAAACATAAATTAAGCAAACGTGAGTACAAATGTACCCAGCAAGACTTACATCATAACTAGCTACATATGCATTGGTATCAACAAAGGGGTAGTGGAGTTTAACTGCAGCAAGCCAGCTTTGACTCGGTGGCTATCCTGAACTACGACTGCAAGTAACTCTTTTGGGGTGGCACACACGAGTCCACATATTCACCAATCAATACACCACTATGGATCCGCTCCCGTCTCCCTACAAGAACTCCATCCATAGCACTCACGCTTATCTTGCGCATTTTAGAGTATCCACTTTCACTTGTCTATGAACTGTATAGGCAACCCAGAAGTCCATTACCCGGACGCGGCTATTCGAATACATCAGTTATAACCCTGGAGGGGTGTACTTCTTTCCACCACTTAGCGTCTGCACACGACATGTGCTTGAAAGACTTCAAGCAAAAGCCAACGTGGGTGTAGACCACGATCTGACTAACCACACAAGTCCCTGGTCCAGGTTTATCACCTATTCAGTTTCCATCTGCAGGGAGTCCGACCGAGGTTTCCACTACGGCCCCGAATGATCTGTGCAGGGTTCCCGGGACACCAAACAGGCGACTCGGTACACCGGGCCACGTGCCTACCGCATCATAGCCCAACCCTAGGGTCAGCGCAGCGCATGGCCTCCAGCATACTATAAACACCAGAAACTACTTGCAACTCCTGGACAGAGGACAGGGGGTTAATAAGTCGCCCGGGGTCATATTTCAGGGCCCAACGTGTGGTAGTAGCTATTCATGGATCACAAACACAGAACTCAGTTCCTGAGGACGGTTTCAATGAGACAACCCACCATGTACTCCTACATGGCCTCCCACCGCCACCTTTACCAAATCGTGTTCACACACTTAGCTCTCAACAGTAGTACATGTTCACCACATTCCAATTCATCCTCGATGAATCAGACCTGACTCAACTCTAAGCAGTAGCAGGCATGACAACAAGCATGAATGAGTAGGCACATCAGGGCTCAAACAACTCCTACTCATGCTAGTGGGTTTCATCTATTTACTGTGGCAATGACAGGTCATGCAGAGGAAAGGGGTTCAACTACTGCAGCATGTAACAGTTGAATAGTTGTTGTCCTAATGCAGTAAAAGAGAGCAGAAGCGAGAGAGTGGGATTGTATCAGAACGAACAAGGGGGTTTTGCTTGCCTGGCACTTCCGAAGATAGTATAGTTCTTCATCGGTGTCATCGAACTCATCGTCGGAACCACGTCTACTGAGAGGGGACAATCACCAGCAAATGAGGGGAAACACAATCCATGTAATACAACAATGTGATCCATGAATGCGACATTGCAATATGATGTTTATTGAGCTAATGCAACTAGCAACCAGATTAAATGAAGATGGTTTGAACCAAAGGTTCAAATTCAAACTCCATATGTGATTATTTAAATGCCAACTATGCAAATTGTCATATACAGCAACCTTAGGTGGTCCAAACATGCATGCAAATGGTACAGATGGATAGATTGGATTTTTCTGATCATTTTTCATGTATAAATTATTTCATTTGGAGTTATGGTTGATTTGCTAAGATTTTCTGAAGTTTATAACATTTTCTGGAATTTCCTGGTTATTTAAAACAAGCTAAATCCAAAAAATGCTTTATTGCATCAGCATTACGTCACTGTGATGTCAACAGGTCAACGGCGCCGGTCCAGGTCAAACTGACTAGTGGGTCCCGTGTGTCAGTGCTTAACTAAACTAACTAAATTTGGTTAGCACTAACCTAGGTTAATTAACAGGGCTGGGCCCCACCTGTCATTGACCTATGGGAGGTCAAACCCCTGGTCTAACCGGGGCTAACCATCGGCGTTTAGCCACAGCCGGCTGCAGACGCGGCGGAGGGGCGCGGGATTCACACTCCGGCGACCAAATGGACGGCGGAGGCCATCTACGTGATGCGGGCACTCCCCCGCATCAAGTGGTGGTGGTGGTTGGTCGGGGGGTGGCTGAAAGCGTAGCCGACGACGACTTTGGCGGCTGCCGGAGCTCGAGTGAGGTCGGGGTCGTCGCTACGACGAACATGGAGGCACGGGGTTAGCTCCTACGTGCTCTATGCGGCGCGGTGAGTGCGGTGGACATGACGGTCAGGCCGTTGTGTGGCTGGAGTCACGTCGGCGGTGAGTACAGGCGGTGGCGCATGCGGGTGAGCTCGGTGCGGTGCGTACGGTGCAGGAGGGAGAGAATGGAGAGGGGGAGGACGGAGCAGGGCTCACGGCGATCTCGGCAGAGCAGACGACGAGGTCGGGGGCGGTCGGAGCTGACCAGGGCGACGAGGGGGATCTCCGGTGACGGCAGTCGGGGATGAGCTCAGTGCAGCGTCTCCGGGGCGAGCGAGCGCTCGAGGCTTGGTCTGTTCGGTGAAGTGGACGTCTGCGATGCCCGTGGACAGGTCGGGGCGGCGAAGGGGCGGCTGTGGCCGCGGCTACGTCGACGGCGAGCTCGTGGCTGCGTCGGCCATGGCATCCAGGGAGCGAGGGAGAGAGCAGGGGAGAGTGAGAGAGATCGGGCGGATCGGGACGACACCGGGGCGTTCATCCACGCGAACAGGGGCTCGGCGGCAAGCAGGAGGTGGCGAAGTGCGTGCTCGCACGCGGCGGCCACACGCACTGTCCTCCTGGCGGGACGTAAGTGGTGACTGGTAGAGGCCAGTGGGCTGGGCCTCTGCTAGGCCGCCAGGTAAGTGCCCGGTTCTTTCTCTCCCTCTCTTTTATTTTCTATTTTCTAATTATTTTGATCTATTTTGAATTAGTAAAATACTAACTCATTTTGTAAAATCCTGAAAATAATTGTGGGCACTCTTTGAATTATTTCCAATAGCCCCCAATTGTTTTCAGAAGTATTGAAGCATTTAAAATATTTATAAGCATTAAATGCTCCAATTCAAATACAATATGATTTTACTCAAAAATCCATAAATGGCCAAGAAATATGCTCATCATTTTTGGCAGAGGTTTTCACCTTTATCAGAAATCATGAACATTTTCAAAGGCATTTCTGGTTCTTTGAAAAAGATTTTATTTGAACCTATTTGAATTCTTTCTGGTGCTAGGGTTTGATCAATCCCCATTTCAGCTTTACATAAAATTTAAACATGATGCAACACACAAGTGCTAGCCTAGTGCAAGGTAAAGCTAGGGATGTGACACCTCTGACGGACGACAATCCGGCCATGACTTTCACGTTCTGCTTTTATGATTCCTCCCTGTTGTCGCCTCGATTTCCACACGCATGCGAATGCGCGGTCCATAATATTTTTTTTACAAACAAGCCCTTGAACACACAGGGGTGGCATCTATATAAAGGGGTTAGATCCCCAAACGCCATCCACATCACGTAGAGATTATCAGGACTAGCCACGGAAAAGTTCAAACATGGCAAGTGCTCCTAGCTCTTCTTCGCGCCCTCATGGCCCTCAAGAGGGTGCTTGGCGAAGCTTCTCATTGTCTCATCTTCAGTTGAGTCGACTCCTGAAGCAGGGATATCTCCCTCTCACAAATCTAGTCTTTGTGCGAGCGGGATTGGCCTCGATTGGCAATGATGTGCTAGCAGAGAATTTCCCCAACCCCAACAAGGAGGAGAGGGTGTGCTTCGTTTCATTTCTTTTGGTGGGGCTTAGGATTTCCGATCCACCCCTTTCTCAGGGGTCTGATGGAGTTCTATGGGATCCAGCTGCACAACCTCACCCCAGGTTCTATTCTGCACATCTCGGGTTTTGTCGCTCTCTGCAAACTGTTTCTGGGCTGCGAGGCTCATTTTGAACTATGGAGAAAGTTCTTTTGCCTCGTCCCTCGTCATCGAGGAGGTTCCATATCTGAAGTGGGCGGCGCCGAAGTATGGCGCATAGTCGGATCAGGTTACCATATTGGAACCCCCAAAGAGGTATCCCAAGAATGGTCGTCGGAATTGTTTTATATTGAAGACATACCCCTTCCGGACCCAGTTCTGCGTGGTCTCCCCGAATTCTCCAGTGCTCCTTTGAAGAAACGCCTTAATTGGCGTCCCCGAAGTCCCAAGGAAGAAGACAGTGCGGAAGTGAAGAGGTTAGTCAGCAAGGTCAGATTACTTGCACATTCCGAGCTCTTGATAATCGAAGTCATGGCCATCGCGATAAAGTGATGTATTCAGCCCCTCCAGTCCAGAGTGACCCCTTTATGGTGTTACAACGGAGATGACGATGCATCTCGTTACAGACGCAAGGGCCCGGATACACCAGCCGAACTGGCCCTAATTCTGGCTAATCTTTATAAGGGGGAGAAAGAAGATTTCCTCCATTTAAATTGCCGGGAAGGCTTTTCCATGTACAACTCCATTTAATGGGTAAGCTTTTGATTATCAGCACTGTTCTGCCTCATTATCGAGGCATGCTAATCAAATTGTCTTTGTTGTCTAAAGCAGCCATGGAGGAATGTAGTCGAGAACATTCATTGCCCTTCCCCACAGCCAGAGGATTATGCTCGGAACGAAGACCCCGGCTTCTGCAAGGATCCGGATATATACATAGAGTTTTATGATGGAGTATTTTATCAAGCGAGCCTTGACGGTTCGGAAGTGGAAATTACGGCCAACTACCCGCGCCTTTACCCTTTCTCCATCGTAAGTATTCGGAAAGCTTCCTAAAAAAGGAGCCCCAATTTGCATTGTATTCATCACACTAAACTGTGTTTCATAGGATCGACGCTCAGCAAGCCGCACTCCATCGAGAGCGGCCTCTAAGAAGGTACCCTCTACGTAGGGCGATCGTTCAAAATGAAAGGAAACCGGAAGCGCTATCGAGTCCCCTCCTTCTCCAAAGAGGTATGTTCTTTGATATGTGCCTAAGCATGAGATCAGATTGTAAAACTTCTCCTCCACCTTTATTTTAGGAGGAGCACACGGCAAACCGTGGGAAAACACCCTGCTAGCCGAGTATCGGCTAATCCGGCCCCAGGCTCGTCAACCAGGACAAGAGCTGATACAGTGCCGGATCTGCCCCCTCATGAGGATTCAGATGACGTATCTGTCACGAATTCCGAAGTGGAGAGCATGATGAATCATCGCCGACTAAAAGAGGCCATGCGCGCTCCAGTTTTTACTGAACAGGAGTTTACCACCCTCAGCTCGATGGATGCATATATCCGAGCCGGCCGGGACGGACTTGCTGGAGTTACTCAACTGTTTTCACATGATATGCAGGTAATAGTTTGTGCAAATTTAATAGATATATGCCAGTAGCCATGATACTTGAAGCGGTTAGGCCAACCGATTTAAGGATCGTTATGACCTGTAGGTTCTCAGGGAGAAGAACAATGCGCTATCCCAGGAGCTGAAAACAAACTAGACGAAGCTGAATGCCACCACCATGGAGCTTGCGAAGATGAAAAAAACCACAATGACCACTGACCAAAAGAACAAACTTGAGGAGGAAAAGGATAAACAAGCCGAAGAGATAAAGGGCTTGAAGGCTCAGTTATCGGTCGCGCAAAAAGAGAATAAGAAGTTGAAAGGCGACATATACGGTATGACCTTTAGAACAATCCAAGGGACTCATGGTATCTCATAATTTGGATTGTTGCAACTCTTTTGTTGCATGTCTGCTAACCGGTCGGCCTGAAGAGGAAGTATCCGGAATTCGAGGCGATGTGCTTAAGGAGCTGTCCGTGGTGCATGAGCGGGCCTGGAAAGCTATGAGAAGTATGGCTAAAGCCCTATGGCCATCCGATGCCCCCCCAGAAAGTATGGAGGGGTTGGCGAACTTGTTCAAAGGTGTCCGACGCCATTTCGAGCTATGGAAGGTGTCCGCATGCCGGGAAGGTGCACGAGAAGCGTGGGCGATGGTAAAAACGCACTACACCGGAATCGATCTGAATCATATGGCCCGAGTTGGACCTCAGGGACCAGACGGAAAAGAGATTCCCGTGAACTTGGTTTATGACCAAGTGATGATAGCTGCAAAATATTCGCAAGAAGACTGTAGTTTAGACAGTCTTATAGATGGCATAGATAAAGAGTAGGTGTTCGATTCGATATATCAATGTACATTTATCATCGAACATATCTCCAACCGAACATGTCAAAATTTGTCATCATAGGCCTTCGGCTTCAACCTCCGAACCAAAAAGGTGGAGCATTTTCGGATACCATGTCAGAATGTAAGAAACATTTATTATGTCCGGAAACCAGGCAACCCAGTCATTTTGCTCAACCAAACAAAGTTTGTCCAGGGAGTTATGTTATATTACTTATTTAATGTAAGAAACATTTATTATGTCCGGAAACCAGGCAACCCAGTCATTTTGCTCAACCAAACAAAGTTTCCTTGGGTTTGCATGCTTAATTATGCGTGCCTAGGCTTTGATCCGAATTACGGGGAGCCTGTCTCGTATTTTTCCAGAAGAGTTGCAGAAACGTAAACAATATGTCTTTGCTTGCCGACTAATTATTCTTGTAAGAACGCTAGCTTTCGGCTTCACCCGTCTGAGGTACAGGTCCGGATTACCCGGTTGTAACAATCGCAGAGGTGCTCCCTTTACACCCTAGCCGAACAATCGGGAACGTATGGTATAAACACAGGAGCGAGGCAACCCAGCTTGAAAAAAACTTAAGTCATAGAGGTGCATATAATGACAGAAAAGTGTATATAACAAACGACATAGACAATGTAAGCCACAAGCTTTTTGTAATAAGCTTCGTCAAAGAAGCCCCCAGTCATAGTGGGGTGTATACATTTAAAGATGTGTACCCCTAACCGTTCGTTAGATCCGAACATACCCTAGGGTGCATATAAAAAAGGAAAAACTAAAAAGAAGAGGAGAAAAAAGGAAAAATAAAAAGGATGCGACCGAACTATCTGTAGAATTGTCGGAGCCGAGCAGCGTTCCATGGATTCGGCTGAAGGCGATTATCCGATGTATTACGAAGGTGATAGGCTCCTCTTGTGAGAACTTCATCTATGATGAAGGAGCCCTCCCGTTTTGGTTTGAGCTTATCTTTCTTCTTCTCTAGGAGGCGCAAAACGAGGTCACCGACATTATAAGTCTTGGCCCGCACTTCTCTGCTTTGGTATCGCCTAGCCTCTTGTTGATAAAATGCAGAACGGGCTCGTGCAATATCATGCTCCTCTTCAAGGTAGTCGAGGTCATCCTACCGATCGAGCTCGGCTTCTCTCTCTTCGTACATGCCCACTCGAGGTAAGTCATGAATAATGCCGCAGGGCAAGACAACTTCTGCGCCGTACACCATGAAAAAAGGTGTGTATCCGGTTGTTCGATTAGGTGTAGTCTGCAGCCCCCAGAGCACAGAATCGAGTTCCTCAACTCAGTGCTTATCTGACTCCCGTAGGGAGCGCACCAGTCTAGGTTTAATTCCGCTCATTATCATGCCATTGGTCCATTCAACCTCCCCGTTTGTTTGAGGGTGGTAGACGGATGCATAGTCGAGTTTAATGCCCAAGTTAGCACACCAGTTTTTCACCTCATCGGCTGTGAAATTGGAGCCATTATCAGTGATGATGCTGTGCGGGACACCATAACGGTGTACCACGCCAGATATAAAGTCGATCACTAGCCCTGCTTCAGCCATTTTTACTAGTTTGGCCTCTATCCACTTAGTGAATTTATCCACCATAACCAGTAAATATTTCTTCTTGTGGCTTCCCCCTTTAAGGGGTCCCACCATATCTAACCCCCAGACCGCAAAAGGCCAAGTGATGGGGATTGTTCTTAAGGCAGTGGGAGGCATATGACTTTGATTGGCGAAAAGCTGACATCCCATGCAGCATTGCACAAGGGCTTGTGCGTCTGCTCGGGCCGTTAGCTAGAAGAAATCTGTCCGGAAGGCCTTGCTTACGAGGGCCCGAGCTGCGGCGTGATGGCCGCCTAGGCCAGCATGTATTTCATCCAAGAGTTGTCGTCCCTCCTCTTCAGAGATGCACCTTTGGAGGACTCAAGTAGTGCTTTTCTTGTACAGTTCACCTTTGTGAACTTTATAGGCTTTAGAACGTCGAACTATGCGATGGGCCTCATTTTGATCATCAGGAAGCTCCTGCCCATTAAGGTAGGCCAGGAAGGGTTCGGTCCATGGAGCAACAACGACCATGATTTCATGAGTAGTGTTATTTTGGTATCCAAACCCCTGATGATGTCTGTATTGTGTTCAACTGCTGGGGGCATGATCAGGTCCGTACTGGTGTTTCCGCTCTCATCCTGCCACACCACGGATGGCTTAAAGAGCCTTTCTAGAAAGGTATTAGGCGGGACAGGGTCACGCTTGGCGCCCATTCGAGCAAGGATGTCCGCTGTCTCGTTACTGTCCCGAGCGACGTGATGAAACTCAAGCCCCTCGAACCGAGCCAATATTTTTAATACGACGTTTTGATAGGCCGCCATTTTTGGATTTTTTGCATCGAACTCTCCATTTATCTGGGATATTGCGAGGTTTGAATCACCGCGCACCTCTAGTTATTGTATGCCCATGGAAACAGCCATTCGAAGACCATGTAGAAGTGCCTTGTATTCGGCTGCATTATTGGAGTTCGTATACATGATTTGCAGTACGTAGCGGACTATGTCCCCCGTAGGGGATGTCAAGATGACACCAGCCCCTAGTCCGGCTAGCATTTTAGAGCCGTCGAAGTACATGATCCAGTTTGAGTATGAACTTTACTCTTTAGGGAGCTCGGCTTCCGTCCACTCGGCGACGAAGTCGGCCAGCACCTGACATTTAATAGCTCGGCGCGACTTGTATGTTATTTCCAATGGTAAGATCTCAATTGCCCATTTAGCTATGCGGCCGGTGGCATCCCTGTTGTTTCTAATGTCATTGAGTGGTACTTCGGATGCCACCGTGATCGAAAACTCTTGAAAATAATGCCGGAGTTTTTGGGATGCCATAAAGACCGTGTAAGCTATCTTTTGGTAGTGAGGGTATCGGGATTTGCATGGTGTAAGGACCTCCAATATGTAATACACTGGTTTCTGGATGAGGAATTTATGTCCCTCTTCCCCTCGCTCGACGACGAGTACGGCGCTCACTACCTGGTGAGTTGCCGATATATAAAGCAACATAGGCTCGCCAACACTTGGGGCGGCTAGGATTGGGTTGCCTTCTAATAAGGTTTTTATTTCTTCCAATCCGGCTGTAGCCGCATCCATCCACTCGAAGTTGTCGGTGCGTCTAAGCAGTCTATAAAGTGGTTATGCCTTTTCTCCTAATCTGGAGATGAAGCGGCTCAACGCTGCTACGCACCCTCCTAGTTTTTGGATCTGCTTTAAGTCTGTTGGTATGGCCAGTTGTGACAAGGCTCGGATTTTGGCTGGGTTTGCTTCAATTCCGTTGGTGGAGACAATGAACCCTAGTAGCTTTCCGGCTGGATCGTCGAAAATGCATTTTTCTGGATTTACCTGTATGTCATATGTTCGGAGGTTCTCTAATGTGAGGCGGAGATCGTCCACCAATGATTTAACGTGTTTAGTCTTGGTGACCACGTCATCCACATATGCTTCCACTGTTTTGCCGATTTTCTTTTCCAAACATGTTGGAATCAAGCGTTGGTAAGTGGCACCATCGTTTTTAAGCCCAAAAGGTATAGTGTTGAAACAGAAAGGCCCGTATGAGGTAATAAACGCTGTTGCGGCCTGGTCCGACTCCTTCATTTTAATCTGATGGTATCTGGAGTAAGCGTCAAGGAAACACAATGAGTCGTGTCCCGCGGTCGCATCAATAATCTGGTCAATGCGGGGCAATGGGAAAGGGTCTTTGGGGCAAGCCTTATTGAGGTCTTTGAAATCGACACATAGGCGCCAAGACTTATCCTTCTTCGGCACCATGACCAAGTTGGATAGCCAATCCGGGTGTTTGATTTCTCTGATGAACCCGGCTTTGAGTAGTTTGGCTAGCTCCTCCCCCATAGCTTGTTGTTTGGGTTCGTAAAATTGTTGTAGAGTTTGTTTGACTGGTTTGAACCCCTAGATTATATTGAGGCTGTGTTCGGCCAGTTTGTGTGGGATCCGGGGCATGTCCGAAGGGTGCCAGCGAAGATATCCCAATTTTCACGCAGGAATGCTTGTAGGGCGGCATCTACCGTCGGATCCAGTTGTGCTCCAGTGGACGCTGTTTTGTTAGGATCCGTCGGGTGCACTTGAAATTTAACTATTTCATCAGCTGGTTTGAAAGAGGTGGATTTAGGTCTCTTACCGAGAATCACATCATCCTTGTCCACCGTGGATCGCAGGGTGGTTAGTTCTTCGGCCGCAAGGGCTTCGGATAGTGCCTCAAGGGCCAAGGATCATGTTTTGTTTTTGGCGCGGAGTGCTTTATCTAGATCACTTGTAACTATGATTATTCCATTGGGCCCGGGCATTTTAAACTTCATGTACCCGTAATGGGGTATGGCTTGGAAGCGTGCGAAGGCATCCCGCCCCAAAAGGGCGTGATATCCGCTGTTGAAGGGAGCCACATGGAAGAGCAACTCTTCGGACCTGAATTCTCAGGCGTGCCGAATGCTACATCAGGTTTAATTTTCCTCGAACATTGTGCTTCTTGACTAGGAATGATGCCTCGAAAGGTGGTACTACTTTGCTCGATGTGTGCTCTGTCAATATGCATTTTGTCGAGCGTGTCTTCGTAGATGAGGTTAAGTCCACTGCCGCCGTCCATGAGCACTTTGCTAGGTCGGAAGTCGTCCACAATTGGGTTTAAGACCAAAGCGACGGGTGCTTGGACTGATCGGGCCCTTGGTTCGTCATCAGCGGTGGAAGATATTACGTCGTTCCATGGGCTCGTTGCGGTTACTTGGTTAATTTCGGCGAGGTCGCAAAGTGCCCTTTTGGACCGATTATTTAAAGAGAAGGTCTCGAAGACCGTAAAGACATTAAGATCGTCATCCTCCGTAGAATGCTTCTCTGGAGTAGCGGTGGTGAGGATAACCTCACCGCTTTTAGCCACTTGCCGGAGTACCCAACATGCCTGAAGGCTATGAGTTGGTTCGGTGCTCAGCGTTGCATGTATCTGACACGGTTTGTCGAGAAGTTTGTCAAGAACTGACCTGTGTCCCGCAAAGGGTTTTTTTTTCTTGCTGACGGGCTTATGATCAGATGCCTCGTAAGGGTGAACCCGTTTTGCCCGGGCAGTGCCCTGCTTAAAGGCAGCATGTTCCAATTGGGTCTTTTGGGCCTTCCATGTGCTTTCCATCGCGCAGTACTTCCGTACTACGTGCGATAGTTTCGTGAAACTCTGTATGCGGCGGCGGTCGAGGGTAAGGATGGCAATGGGTCGGGTTTTGATCAGGTTGAACAATATCAAATCCATAACCATATCCATGAACACAGTCTTTGCCCGCCCATGGAAAAATCCACGGGTGCAAAATTGTATCCATGTCCAAACCCGATGGATATCCATACCCACTTGATATCCATTGGTCCTCTCAAGACATATAAATAAGACATAACACAATGTTAACATAAGCTCTTCCATTCTTCACCTCGTGGCAGGCCAGGCTTCACTGATGGTAAACATTAACTTATGGTAAATCAACGTCCACTAACAACCTAAGATCATATAGTATTTTTCTAACAGATGAGAATGATGAGTAATTTAACAAGGATATAAAAATAAGGGAAGGAGCGTTGGAGTAAGTTAGGGAAGGGAATGAATGCCAACTCATAAAAGTTACGACGGGGATTATGTAATTTCTTTTGCATGTTTTAGATAACAAAGTGTAAAATTGTAGTAGGGCATGTGAATGTGGGGTAGGGATAGAAGACTTTTGCCCATTGACTCATACTATCGGGTCAGGTTTGGGTATACCCATGGGTACAAGATTATATCCATGCCCTACCCATGAGCAATCGGGTCGGGTTTGGGCGCCGCCCATGGACACAAAAGCATATCCAAACCCTATCCATTCGGGTCGGGTATCCATGGATATCCATGTCCATGGGTGGACTTGCCATCCTTGGTCGCGGGCATTCTGAATTCCCTTATCGGTGCAATTATGATGAAAATTCAAGACCGCATCGTCATCGCAGCAATATTTGATCTTGTTTTTGACAAGTAGAAACCTGGCCCAAAAGTGATGGACCGTTTCATGAGGTTGCTGGCATACATACTTCAGGTCGTATATGTCTGGAGGGCCTCAATTGCTTGGAGAGTATTGATTGTGGTGGGCGGGTGGGATAAAACTTGGATCCCGGCCCAAAATTGTGTTCGGAGCTTGAAAAACCTCCGAGGTCACTAGTTCGGGTCCGGGAAGATCCAAGGCTCCCCAGACCCTAAGTCCGACCCTGAGTTTGAGGGACGCAGGGTCTCCTCTGAAGGAAGAGTATCCGGTTCGATGGATTCGGAGATCCGAACATAGCTGGTTTTTAACTTAGGGGAAGAAGTGTTCTTGTCTCGCTCCTAGACAACCGCCACCAGGTGGGTGATCGGGGGGGAGATTGATTTCCCTGTGGTCGGGTTTAAGCCGGATCCGATCATAATCCATTGAAAGGCCCAGGGCAGCGATGCAATCCAGCAGCTCGTTCAAGGACGAGATGTCTGTCGGATCCATCTTTTCGGAGTGTTCGAGACCGATGCGGAGGTGATGCTTGGCGATCGTGGGGGGCACCGTCGGCTTGATGGCCGTGTGGGTGCCCATGGTGAAACTGCCGAGCTGGAGGACCTGTCCTGAAGTCAGGCTCCTTCCAGAAGTGATATCGTTGTTGATGACGGGGCAAGCCATCGATCCTTCTATCGACAACACAATGGAACTCTCAATGAAAGCACCAACGTTGGTGTCAAAACTGGCAGATCTCGGGTAGGGGGTTCCGAACTTGTGCGTCTGAGGATCACTGGTAACAAGGGACGATGGGGACACGATGTTTACCCAGGTTCGGGCCCTCTTATAGGAGGTAAAACCCTACGTCGTGCTTGATTGTATTCAATGAATATAGAGGTTACAAGAGTTGATCTACCTCGAGATCGTAATGGCTAAACCTTAGCTTTCTAGCCTATGAGAATTCTGATAGCCTCTATGACCTAAACGCTCCGGTTTATATACACACTGGACGGGCCTAGTGTCGGTGTTAAAACCGTCCGATCTCGGGTAGGGGATCCCGAACTATGCGTCTCAGGATCGAAAGTAATAGGAGACGAGGGACACGATGTTTACTTAGGTTCGTGCCCTCTTGATGGAGGTAATACGCTACTTCCTGCTTGATTGACTTGGATGAATATATAGATTACAAGAGTTGATCTACCTCGAGATCGTAATGGCTAAACCCTAGATTCTAGCCTGTATGATTGTGATTGCCTCTACTAAATAACCCTCCGGTTTATCTAGACACCAGAGGGGACTAGGGTTATAAAGAGTCGATTTACAGAGAAAGGAATCTTCATATCCGAACGCTAAGCTTGCCATCCAGGCAAAGGAGAGTCCCATCCAGATATGGGGGGAAGCCTTCCATCTTGTATATTTTCGGCCCACCAGTCCGGCCCATACCACATAGCCCGGACGCCCGGGGACCCCCTGATCCAGGACTCCCTAAGTAGCCCCTGAACCAGGCTTCAATGACGATGTGTCCGGCGCGCAGATTGTCTTCGACACTGCAAGGCAGGTTCCTCCTCCGAATACTCCAAAGTAGTTGATCAAAAGAACTATATCCGGCTCTGTACAATAGTTACAACCCTGAACTACAAGAGCAAAATACTTCAACAAAAATAGGTCATATCTTCTGACAGCTTTTTCGGCGAGGCGTTATGCTCCGGCTTTATTATTATTTCGAACTATTTTTTGCCTCCCGCTTCGCGTTTCGAGGCGTAGGCTTCATCGGCACGTCTCGCCAAAGCAGAGATCGTGTCCCCTTATCACGGGATCCTCATCAATACAGGTTTGGGTAATCCAACCGTGTCGTTTGCATGACCCCTGGGGAATAGGCGAGGTTTTAAGGCTCGTGGGGGGACACTCGGCATTCACTGCCTTTATAAGAAGATAAGGATCCACCTTTTACTCCACGCCTTCTTTCTCCTCAGGCCATCCGTCCTCAAGCTCCAGCGGCCAAGCTCCAAACTTGGCCCTCGCCGCCAAGCACTCCAATCATGTCCGGATCCGGCTCACAAGGCAAGTGGATGGCCTCCTCCGTGACGGAGAAGGACATCAAAGAGCTTCGGGAAGCGGGGTATTTGACATCGGAGATTAGGCATAGACTCCCTGCCAAAGAGCAAGTCATCCCCACTCCACAACCTGGTGAGAGGGTCGTATTCCTCCCTCACTTTCTCCGTGGACTAGGATTTCCCCTACACCCCTTCGTCCGAGGTCTCATGTTCTATTATGGGCTGGATTTTCACGATCTGGCCCCGAATTCCTTTCTCCACATCTCGGCATTTATCGTCATGTGCGAGGCATTCCTCTGCGTCCCTCCACACTTCGGCTATGGCTCAAAATATTCAATGTGAAGCCAAAGGTGGTCGACGGGCAACATGCGGACTGCCGCGGCGCCATGATAAGCAAACTTCCCAAAGTTATCTGGCCCAAAGGGGCCTTTGTGGATACCATCAAGATATGGCAGCAGGAGTGGTTTTACATTACTGAACCCCATGGCACCAAATAGGCACTCGCCCCTGTATTTAGATCCGAACCCCCGATGCGGCTTGCGTCCTGGACCAACAAGGGTCTGGATTGGGGATCATCCGACGAGGTGCTGATGCTGAAGAAGCGCATCAAAAATATTATAGAGAAGAACACCAGCCTCACATATGTGATTCAGGTGATGCTTATCCGCCGGTCTCTTCCCTGCTAACGCCGGCCTCTCCGCATGTGGGAGTTCAATCCGGAAGGGCCACGGATCCTGACGTGATTCTTCGGCATGACGCATAAAGCGATCTGGAAGCTACTTTTTAAAACTCAAAAGTCATGGCCGGAGACGTCCGAAGACATTGGCCTCGACTGCAATCATCCAGCCTCCCCAGTAAGTGTTATTTTTCCTTACATAACACGGTCAATTAACCAAAAGAGGGGACAGACAGAGAATTCCATCATATGACACAGGGCTGGATGAAGAAGGCGGAGCGGATCAGATGTCCGGCTCCATTGCCCGAAAACCCAGCAAATCCTCTTTTAATGAAGATGTTGGTCCCGGCGCCCTATCAAGCACCGGAGAAAAGGGTCCGGAAGAAGGGCAAGGAAGCCAAAGACGGCCTCCATTGCAAAGGTACTTCGGATGGGATGTCCGGAGAGAATGAAACCCATTCCTCCGAGGAGGATGAAGACAAGGAGGAGGAAGAGGAAAAGGAGGAGGAGGAGGCCGACAGCACCCTTTCCCCGAAGGGGGAGAAGAAAAAGAAGAGGGCGGCCTCCGAAGAACCGGAGGCGGAGGCGCCCAAAAGGGGAAAATATCCCTTCTAGACGTCTCGGATTCAGACACCGAGGCCATCCATGAATAGCACCCCAGGCCGAAGCCCCTTGCCGAATCGTGAGTATCCGAAGATGTCGTACATAGGTCCGGTTTTGATGAATAGGGTATGGACGTTTTGTATGGTGCAGGTCGGCCCGCGATCTTTCCCAACAATCATCGGAGGGGAACTTGGATCCAAGGATGATGGAGAGCGAGTCACATTCGCAGGCCTCCCCGCCTCTAGCCAAGGACGACACCGAGGTGTTGTCCCGAAGGGCCTCTCCGGGGCGCAAGGCGGTACGGGAAGCCACCAAGACGGCGCCAGAAGGTAACACTTCGTCCGCCGAAGACACAGGGTAACAATCCCCACGAGGGCTCACGGCGGGGGTCTAGACCAGTCTGGCCACCAGCCGGACACTACTCCACAAACCCCAATGGGTCCAGAGCAGAACAAGAAATCCTCCTTGAAGGAGGGGGTGTGCCAACTCCCGCGGCAACCTCCACTAGTCCGGAGGCGCCGAATACACTGATGGAGGCACTATAACGAGTTTCCATCATGGAGGAGCACCGCACCCTGATGGGTGCGATAGTTGAAAAGGTTCAGTCTGCCAAGAACGGACTGAACGAGGCCTTTGCCGGCCTGCTAACAGGCTCCGAGGTATGCAATGTTATATTCCTGACCGCTCTTCATATGAAAAGATGCATGTGTATAAGTAGTAGCCCCTGAGACTCTGATCGTCCATTTTGTTAATAAAAAGGAGGCGGACAGAGGATCAACAATTTGCACAGGAGCTAACGCACTTTCATATGTTGAAATGTAGGCTTCACTATTGGCGGCGACCGCCCAGGCCGCTGAGGTATCTGAACTAAAGCGTCAGCTCGAACTGGCTGATGAGGATCTCATCCGCATTGCTACCTCTTGAGCACTGCATTGGTTTTCCCTTGAAGAGGAAAGGGTGATGCAGTAAAGTAGCGTAAGTATTTCCCTCAGTTTTTGAGAACCAAGGTATCAATCCAGTAGGAGATCACGCACGAGTCCCTTGCACCTACACAAACAAATAAGAACCTTTCAACCAACGCGATAAAGGGGTTGCCAATCCCTCAACGGTCACTTACGAGAGTGAGATTTGACAGATATGATATGATAATATTTTTGGTATTTTTATGATAAAGAGAAATAAAGATGCAAAGTAAAATAAAAGGCAAAAGAAATAACTAAGTGTTGGAAGATTAATATGATGGAAAATAGACCCGTGGGCCATAGGTTTCACTAGTGGCTTCTCCCAAGAGCATAAGTATTACGGTGGGTGAACAAATTACTGTTGAGCAATTGATAGAATTGAGCATAGTTATGAGAATATCTAGGTATGATCATGTATATAGGCATCACGTCCGTGACAAGTAGACCGACTCCTGCCGGCATCTACTACTATTACTCCACACATAGACCGCTATCCAGCATGCATCTAGAGTATTAAGTTCATAAGAACAGAGTAATGCTTTAAGCAAGATGACATGATGAAGAGGGATAAACTAATGCAATATGATATAAACCCCATCTTGTTATCCTCGATGGCAACAATGCAATAAGGACACCGCAAGATTGAACCCAAAGCTAGGCACTTCTCCCATGGCAAGAAAGATCAATCTAGTAGGCCAAACCAAACTGATAATTTGAAGAGACTTGCAAAGATAACCAATCATACATAAAAGAATTCAGAGGAGATTCAAATATTGTTCATAGATAAACTTGATCATAAACCCAAATTCATTGGTCTCAACAAACACACCGCAAAAGAAGATTACATCGAATAGATCTCCACGAGAATCGTGGAGAACTTTGTATTGAGATCCAAAGAGAGAGAAGAAGCCATCTAGATAATAACGATGGACCCAAAGGTCTGAGGTAAACTACTCACACATCATCGGAGAGGCTATGGTGTTGATGTAGAAGCCCTCCGTGATCAATGCCCCCTCCGGCGAAGCGCCGGGAAAGGCCCCAAGATGGGATCTCGCGGGTACAGAAGGTTGCGGTGGTGGAATTAGGTTTTTGGCTCCGTATCTGATAGTTTGGGGGTACGTAGGTATATATAGGAGGAAAAGGTACATAGGTGGAGCAACATGGGCCCCACGAGGGTGGAGGGCGCGCCCCCTGCCTCGTGCTCTCCTGGTTGATTTCTTGACGTGGACTCCAAGTCCTCTGGGTCACGTTTGTGATGTGGAACGTAGTAATTTCAAAAAAATTCCTACGCACACGCAAGATCATGGTGATGCATAGCAACGAGAGGGGAGAGTGTTGTCCACGTACCCTCGTAGACCGACAGCGGAAGCGTTATCACAACGCGGTTGATGTAGTCGTACATCTTCACGATCCGACCGATCAAGTACCGAACGCACGGCACCTCCGAGTTCTACACACGTTCAGCTCGATGACGTCCCTCGAACTCCGATCCAGCCGAGTGTTGAGGGGGAGTTTCGTCAGCACGACGGCGTGGTGACGATGATGATGTTCCACCGACGCAGGGCTTCGCCTAAGCTCCGCAACGGTATTATCGAGGTGTAATATGGTGGAGGGGGGCACCGCACACGGCTAAGAGATCTCAAGGATCAATTGTTGTGTCCCTGGGGTGCCCCCCTGCCCCCGTATATAAAGGAGCAAGGGGGAGGTAGCCGGCCAAGGGGAGAGGCGCGCCAAAGGGGGGAGTCCTACTCCCACCGGGAGTAGGACTCCTTTCCTTGTGGGAGTAGGAGAAGGGAAGGGGGAAGGAGAAAGAAGGAAGGGGGCGCCCCCCTTCCCTAGTCCAATTCGGACTAGCCCATGGGGAGGGGTGCGGCCACCCTTTGGGGTCTTTCTCTCCTTTCCCGTATGGCCCATTAAGGCCCAATACGAATTGCCGTAACTCTCCGGTACTCCGAAAAATACCCGAATCACTCGGAACCTTTCCGAAGTCCGAATATAGTCGTCCAATATATCGATCTTTACGTCTCGGCCATTTCGAGACTCCTCGTCATGTCCCCGATCTCATACGGGACTCCGAACTCCTTCGGTACATCAAAACTCAATAAAACTGTCATCGTAACGTTAAGCGTGCGGACCCTACGGGTTCGAGAACTATGTAGACATGACCGAGACACCTCTCCGGTCAATAACCAATAGCGGGACCTGGATGCCCATATTGGCTCCCACATATTCTACGAAGATCTTTATCGGTCAGACCGCATAACAACATACGTTGTTCCCTTTGTCATCGGTATGTTACTTGCCCGAGATTCGATCGTCGGTATCTCGATACCTAGTTCAATCTCGTTACCGGCAAGTCTCTTTACTCGTTCCGTAATACATCATCCCGCAACTAACTCATTAGTCACAATGCTTGCAAGGCTTATAGTGATGTGCATTACCGAGTGGGCCCAGATATACCTCTCCGACAATCGGAGTGACAAATCCTAATCTCGAAATACGCCAACCCAACAAGTACCTTTGGAGACACCTGTAGAGCACCTTTATAATCACCCATTTACGTTGTGACGTTTGGTAGCACACAAAGTGTTCCTCCGGTAAACGGGAGTTGCATAATCTCATAGTCATAGGAACATGTATAAGTCATGAAGAAAGCAATAGCAACATACTAAACGATCGGGTGCTAAGCTAACGGAATGGGCCAAGTCAATCACGTCATTCTCCTAATGAGGTGATCCCGTTAATCAAATGACAACTCATGTCTATGGCTAGGAAACATAACCATCTTTGATTAACGAGCTAGTCAAGTAGAGGCATACTAGTGACACTCTGTTTGTCTATGTATTGACACATGTATTATGTTTCCAGTTAATACAATTCCAGCATGAATAATAAACATTTATCATGATATAAGGAAATAAATAAACTTTATTATTGCCTCTAGGGCATATTTCCTTCAGTCTCCCACTTGCACTAGAGTCAATAATCTAGTTCACATCTCCATGTGATTTAACATCAATAATTCACATCACCATGTGATTTAACATCTATAATTCACATCACCATGTGATTTCACATCACCATGTGATTAACACCCATAGTTCACATTTGTCATGTGACCAACACCCAAAGGGTTTACTAGAGTCAATAATCTAGTTCACATCCCTATGTGATTAACACCCAAAGAGTACTAAGGTGTGATCATGTTTTGTGAGATAATTTTAGTCAACGGGTCTGTCACATTCAGATCCGTAAGTATTTTGCAAATTTCTATGTCTACAATGCTCTGCACGGAGCTACTCTAGCTAATTGCTCCCACTTTCAATATGTA
This sequence comes from Triticum aestivum, assembly GCF_018294505.1. Classification (NCBI taxonomy): domain Eukaryota; kingdom Viridiplantae; phylum Streptophyta; class Magnoliopsida; order Poales; family Poaceae; genus Triticum; species Triticum aestivum. The sequence continues at coordinate 471,355,486 of NC_057814.1, read as the reverse complement.
TCTAGACCGAGACTTAGAGTCATCTAGATTTAGTGTCAAAACTTGCATCGACGTAACCCTTTACAACGAACCTTTTGTCACTTCCATAATCGAGAAACATATCCTTACCGTTGTCCAGTGATCTACTCCTAGATCACTATTGTACTCCCTTGCCAAAATCAGTGTAGGGTATACAATAGATCTGGTACATAGCATGGCATACTTTATAGAACCTATGGCCGAGGCATAGGGAATGACTTTCATTCTCTTTCTATCTTCTGCCATGGTCGGGCTTTGAGTCTTACTCAATTTCACACCTTGTAACACAGGCAATAACTCTTTCTTTGACTGTTCCATTTTGAACTACTTCAAAATCTTGTTAAGGTATGTACTCATTGAAAAACTTATCAAGCGTCTTCATCTATCTCTATAGATCTTGATGCTCAATATGTAAGCAGCTTCACCGAGGTCTATCTTTGAAAAACTCCTTTCAAACACTCATTTATGCTTTGCAGAATAATTCTACATTATTTCTGATCAACAATATGTCATTCACATATACTTATCAGAAATGTTGTAGTGCTCCCACTCACTTTCTTGTAAATACAGGCTTCACCGCAAGTCTGTATAAAACTATATCCTTTGATCAACTTATCAAGGCGTATATTCCAACTCCGAGATGCTTGCACCAGTCCATAGATGGATCGCTGGAGCTTGCATATTTTGTTAGCACTTTTAGGATTGACAAAACCTCCTGGTTGCATCATATACAACTCTTATTTAATAAATCCATTAAGGAATGTAGTTTTGTTTATCCATTTGCCAGATTTCATAAAATGCGGCAATTGCTAATATGATTCAGACAGACTTTAAGCATAGATATGAGTGAGAAACTCTCTCATCGTAGTCAACACCTTGAACTTGTCGAAAACCTTTTGCGACAATTCTAGCTTTGTAGATAGTGACACTACTATCAGCGTCCGTATTCCTCTTGAAGATCCATTTAATCTCAATGGCTCGCCGATCATTGGGCGAGTTAATCAAAGTCCATACTTTGTTCTCATATATGGATCTTATCTCAGATTTCATGGCCTCAAGCCATTTCGCGGAATCTGGGCTCACCATCGCTTCTTCATAGTTCGTAGGTTCGTCATGGTCTAGTAACATAACCTCCAGAACAGGATTGCCGTACCACTCTGTTGCGGATCTTACTCTGGTTGACCTACGAGGTTCAGTAATAACTTGATCTGAAGTTTCATGATCATCATCATTAACTTCCTCACTAATTGGTATAGGCGTCACAGAAACTGGTTTCTGTGATGAACTACTTTCCAATAAGGGAGCAGGTACAATTACCTCATCAAGTTCTACTTTCCTCCCACTCACTTCTTTCGAGAGAAACTCCTTCTCTAGAAAGAATCCATACTAAGCAACAAAGGTCTTGCCTTCGGATCTGTGATAGAAGGTGTACCCAACTGTCTCCTTTGGGTATCCTATGAAGACACATTTCTCCGATTTGGGTTTGAGCTTATCAGGATGAAACTTTTTCACATAAGCATTGCAACCCTAAATTTCAAGAAACGACAACTTTGGTTTCTTGCCAAACCACAGTTCATAAGGCGTCGTCTCAACGAATTTTGATGGTGCCCTATTTAACGTGAATGTAGCTGTCTCTAATGCATAAACCCAAAACGATTGTGGTAGATCGGTAAGAGACATCATATATCGCACCATATCTAATAAAGTACGGTTACGATGTTCGGACACACCATTACACTGTGGTGTTCCAGGTGGCATGAATTTGTGAAACTATTCCACATTGTTTTAATTGAAGACCAAACTCGTAACTCAAATATTTGTCTCCGCGGTCAGATCGTAGAAACTTTATTTTCTTGTTACGATGATTTTCTACTTCACTCTGAAATTATATGAACTTTTCAAATGTTTCAGACTTCTGTTTCATTAAGTAGATATACCCATATCTGCTCAAATCATCTGTGAAGGTCAGAAAATAATGATACCTGCTACGAGCCTCAATATTCATCGGGCCACATACATCTGTATGTATGATTTCCAACAAATCTGTTGCTCTCTCCATAGTTCCGGAGAACGGTGTTTTTAGTCATCTTGCCCATGAGGCATGGTTCGCAAGCATCAAGTGATTCATAATCAAGTGATTCCAAAATCCCATCAGTATGGAGTTTCTTCATGCGCTTTACACCAATATGACCTAAACGGCAATGCCACAAATAAGTTGCATTATCATTATTAACTTTGCATCTTTTGGCTTCATTATTATGAATATGTGTATCACTACGATCGAGATCCAACAAACCATTTTCGTTGGTGTGTATGACCATATAAGGTTTTTATTCATGTAAACAGAACAACAATTGTTCTCTAAGTTAAATGAATAACCTTTTGCAATAAACATGATCAAATCATATTCATGCTCAACGCAAACACCAAATAACTCTTATTTAGTATCAACACTAATCCCAAAAGTACAGGAAGTGTGCGATGATGATCATATCAATCTTGGAACTACTTCCAACACACATCGTCACCTCGTCTTTTACTAGTCTCTGTCTATTCTGCAACTCCCTGATTTGAGTTACTACTCTTTAGCAACTGAACCAGTATCAAATACTGAGGGGTTGCTATAAACACTAGTAAGTACACATCAATAACATGTATATCCAATATACCTTTGTTCACTTTGCCATCTTTCTTATCCACCAAATACTTGGGGTAGTTCCGCTTCCATTGACCAGTCCCTTTACAGTAGAAGCACTTAGTCTCAGGCTTAGGACCAGACTTAGGCTTCTTCACTTGAGCAGCAACTTGCTTGCCGTTCTTCTTGAAGTTTCCCTTCTTCCCTTTGCCCTTTTATTGAAACTAGTGGTCTCGTCAACCATCAACACTTGATGTTTTTCTTGATTTCTACCTTCGTCGATTTCAGCATCACGAAGAGCTCGGGAATTACTTTCGTCATCCCTTGCATACTGTAGTTCATCACGAAGTTCTACTAACTTGGTGATGGTGACTAGAGAATTCTGTCAATCACTATTTTATCTGGAAGACTAACTCCCACTTGATTCAAGCGATTGTAGTACCCAGACAATCTGAGCACATGCTCACTAGTTGAGCGATTCTCCTCCATCTTTTAGCTATAGAACTTGTTGGAGACTTCATATCTCTCAACTCGGGTATTTGCTTGAAATATTAACTTCAACTCCTGGAACATCTTATATGGTCCATGACGTTCAGAATGTCTTTGAAGTCCCGATTCTAAGCCGTTAAGTATGGTGCACTAAACTATCAAGTTGTCATCATATTGAGCTAGCCAAACGTTCATAACGTCTGCATCTGCTCCTACAATAGGTCTGTCACCTAGCGGTGCATCAAGGACATAATTCTTCTGTGCAGCAATGAGGATAATCCTCAGATCACGGATCCAATCCGCATCTTTGCTACTAACATCTTTCAACATAATTTTTCTCTAGGAACATATCAAAAAATAAACACAGGGAAGCAACAACGCGAGCTATTGATCTATAACATAATTTGCAAAATACTATCAGGACTAAGTTCATGATAAATTTAAGTTCAATTAATCATATTACTTAAGAACTCCCACTTAGATAGACATCCCTCTAATCATGTAAGTGATTACGTGATCCAAATCAACTAAACCATGTCCGATCATCACGTGAGATGGAGTAGTTTCAATGGTGAACATCACTATGTTGATCATATCTACTATCTGATTCACGCTTGACCTTTCGGTCTCCGTGTTCCGAGGCCATATCTGCATATGCTAGGCTCGTCAAGTTTAACCTAAGTATTCCGCGTGTGCAACTGTTTTGCACCCGTTGTATTTGAACGTAGAGCCTATCACACCCGATCATCACGTGGTGTCTCAGCACGAAGAACTTTCGCAACGGTGCATACTCAGGGAGAACACTTTTATCTTCAAATTTTAGTGAGAGGTCATCTTATAATGCTACCGTCAATCAAAGCAAGATAAGATGCATAAAGGATTAACATCACATGCAATCAATATAAGTGATATGATATGGCCATCATCATCTTGTGCTTGTGATCTCCATCTCCGAAGCATCGTGCTTGTGATCTCCATCTCCGAAGCACCGTCATGATCACCATCGTCACCGGTGCGACACCTTGATCTCCATCGTAGTATCGTTGTCGTCTCGCCAACTTTTGCTTTTACTACTGTCGCTACCGCTTAGTGATAAAGTAAAACTATTACATGGCGATTGCATTTCAAACAATAAAGCGACAACCATATGGCTCCTGCCAGTTGCCGATAACTCGGTTACAAAACATGATCATCTCATACAACAAATTATATCACATCATGTCTTGACCATATCACATCACAACATGCCCTGCAAAAACAAGTTAGACATCCTCTACTTTGTTGTTGCATGTTTTACGTGGCTGCTACGGGCTTAGCAAGAACCATTCTTACCTACGCATCAAAACCACAACGATAGTTTGTCAAGTTGGTGATGTTTTAACCTTCACAAGGACCGGGCGTAGCCACACTCGGTTCAACTAAAGTGAGAGAGACAGACACCCGCCGGTCACCTTTAAGCAACGAGTGCTCGCAACGGTGAAACCAGTCTCGCGTAAGCGTACGCGTAATGTCGGTCCGGGCCGCTTCATCTCACAATACCGCTGAACCAAAGTATGACATGCTGGTAAGCAGTATGACTTATATCGCCCACAACTCACTTGTGTTCTACTCGTGCATAGCATCAACGCATAAAACCAGGCTCGGATGCCACTGATGGGGAACGTAGTAATTTCAAAAAAATTCCTACGCACACGCAAGATCATGGTGATGCATAGCAACGAGAGGGGAGAGTGTTGTCCACGTACCCACGTAGACCGACAGCGGAAGCGTTATCACAACGCGGTTGATGTAGTCGTACATCTTCACGATCCGACCGATCAAGTACCGAACGCACGGCACCTCCGAGTTCTACACACGTTCAGCTCGATGATGTCCCTCAAACTCCGATCCAGCCGAGTGTTGAGGGAGAGTTTCGTCAGCACGACGGCGTAGTGACGATGATGATGTTCCACCGACGCAGGGCTTCGCCTAAGCTCCGCAACGGTATTATCGAGGTGTAATATGGTGGAGGGGGGCACCGCACACGGCTAAGAGATCTCAAGGATCAATTGTTGTGTCCCTGGGGTGCCCCCTGCCCCCGTATATAAAGGAGCAAGGGGGAGGCAGCCGGCCAAGGGGAGAGGCGCGCCAAAGGGGGGAGTCCTACTCCCACCGGGAGTAGGACTCCTTTCCTTGTGGGAGTAGGAGAAGGGAAGGGGGAAGGAGAAAGAAGGAAGGGGGCGCCCCCCTTCCCTAGTCCAATTCGGACTAGCCCATGGGGAGGGGTGCGGCCACCCTTTGGGGTCTTTCTCTCCTTTCCCGTATGGCCCATTAAGGCCCAATACGAATTCCCGTAACTCTCCGGTACTCCGAAAAATACCCGAATCACTCGGAACCTTTCCGAAGTCCAAATATAGTCGTCCAATATATCGATCTTTACGTCTCGGCCATTTCGAGACTCCTCGTCATGTCCCCGATCTCATACGGGACTCCGAACTCCTTCGGTACATCAAAACTCAATAAAACTGTCATCGTAACGTTAAGCGTGCGGACCCTACGGGTTCGAGAACTATGTAGACATGACCGAGACACCTCTCCGGTCAATAACCAATAGCGGGACCTGGATGCCCATATTGGCTCCCACATATTCTACGAAGATCTTTATCGGTCAGACCGCATAACAACATACGTTGTTCCCTTTGTCATCGGTATGTTACTTGCCCGAGATTCGATCGTCGGTATCTCGATACCTAGTTCAATCTCGTTACCGGCAAGTCTCTTTACTCGTTCCGTAATACATCATCCCGCAACTAACTCATTAGTCACAATGCTTGCAAGGCTTATAGTGATGTGCATTACCGAGTGGGCCCAGATATACCTCTCCGACAATCGGAGGGACAAATCCTAATCTCGAAATACGCCAACCCAACAAGTACCTTTGGAGACACCTGTAGAGCACCTTTATAATCACCCATTTACGTTGTGACGTTTGGTAGCACACAAAGTGTTCCTCCTGTAAACGGGAGTTGCATAATCTCATAGTCATAGGAACATGTATAAGTGTGAAGAAAGCAATAGCAACATACTAAACGATCGGGTGCTAAGCTAACGGAATGGGCCAAGTCAATCACGTCATTCTCCTTATGAGGTGATCCCGTTAATCAACTGAAAACTCATGTCTATGGCTAGGAAACATAACCATCTTTGATTAACAAGCTAGTCAAGTAGAGGCATACTAGTGACACTCTGTTTGTCTATGTATTCACACATGTATTATGTTTCCGGTTAATACAATTCTAGCATGAATAATAAATATTTATCATGATATAAGGAAATAAATAATACTTTATTATTGCCTCTAGGGCATATTTCCTTCAGTTTGTTCCGAAAATCACGTTCCCGAAGGTTTCATTCCGTTTGGACTCCGTTTGATATTCTTTTTCTGCGAAACACTGAAATAGGAAAAAAAACAGCAATTTGGGCTGGTCCTCCGGTTAATAGGTTAGTCCCAAAAGTAATATAAAAGTGTATAATAAAGCCCATTAACATCCAAAATAGAATATAATATAGCATGGAACAATCAAAAATTATAGATACGTTGGAGACGTATCAAGCATCCCCAAGCTTAATTTCTGCTCGTCCTCGAGTAGGTAAATGATAAAAACAAATTTTTTGATGTGGAATGCTACTTAGCATAATTTTCAATGTAATTCTCTTAATTGTGGTATGAATATTCATATCTGAAAGATTCAAGACAAAAGTCTAATATTGACATAAAAATAATAATACTTCAAGCATACTAACTAAGCAATTATGTCTTCTCGAAATAACATGGCCAAAGAAAGTTATCCCTGCAAAATCATATAGTCTGGCTATGCTCTATCTTCACCACACAAAGTATTTAAATCATGCACAACCTCGATGACAAGCCAAGCAATTGTTTCATACTTTTGGTGTTCTCAAACTTTTTCAATCTTCACGCAATACATAAGCGTGAGCCATGGATATAGCACTATATGTGGAATAGAATGGTGGTTGTGGAGAAGACAAAAAAGGAGAAGATAGTCTCACATAAACTAGGCGTATCAATGGGCTATGGAGATGCCCATTAATAGATATTAATGTGAGTGAGTAGGGATTTCCATGTAACGGATGCACTAGAGCTATAAGTATATGAAAGCTCAACAAAAGAAACTAAGTGGGTGTGCATCCAACTCGCTTGCTCATGAAGACCTAGGGCATTTTGAGGAAGCCCATCATTGGAATATACAAGCCAAGTTCTATAATGAAAAATTCCCACTAGTATATGAAAGTGATATCATAGGAAACTCTCTATCATGAAGATCATGGTGCTACTTTGAAGCACAAGTGTGGTAAAAGGATAGTAACATTGTCCCTTCTCTCTTTTTCTCTCATTTTTTTCTTTATTTGGGCCTTTTCTCTTTTTTTTGTGGCCTCTTTTTTTCGTCCGGAGTCTCATCCCGACTTGTGGGGGAATCATAGTCTCCATCATCCTTTCCTCACTTGGGACAATGCTCTAAAAATGATGATCATCACACTTACAACTCAATACTTAGAACAAAATATGACTCTATGTGAATGCCTCCGGTGGTGTACCGGGATATATGCAATGAATCAAAAGTGACATGTATGAAAGAATTATGAACGGTGGCTTTGCCACAAATACGATGTCAACTACATGATCATGCGAAGTAATATGACAATGATGGAGCATGTCATAGTAAACGGAACAGTGGTAAGTTGCATGGCAATGTATCTCAGAATGGCTATGGAAATGCCATGATAGGTAGGTATGGTGGCTGTTTTGAGGAAGGTATATGGTGGGTGTATGATACCGGCGAAAAGTGCGCGGTATAAGAGAGGCTAGCAATGGTGGAAGGAAGAGAGTGCGTATAATCCATGGACTCAACATTAGTCATAAAGAACTCATATATTTATTGCAAAAATCTACAAGTTATCAAAGCAAAGTATTACGCGCATGCTCCTAGGGGGATAGATTGGTAGGAAAATACCATCGCTCATCCCCGACCGCCACTCATAAGGAAGACAATCATTAAATAAATCATGCTCCAACTTCATCACATAACGGTTCACCATACGTGCATGCTACGGGAATCACAAACTTTAACACAAGTATTCCTCAAATCTGTCGGATGTGGGGTTCCGGCAAACCCTTAAGGTTCGAACACTGGGGTGCGCGCGAAGTCTTTCCCTCCTACCGATCTATGCCCTAGCTCGCTAAGATCTCGCGGACGAACTCGGCGAACTCGCAACACAGAGAGACACGAGATTTATACTGGTTCAGGCCACCATTGTGGTGTAATACCCTACTCCAGTGTGGTGGTGGTGGATTGCCTCTAGGGCTGATGATGAACAGTACAAGGGAAGAACAGCCTCCTGAGGTGGAGGTGTTCTTGTGCTTGGTGTCTTAGCGGGCGAGAGCTGGGTGGATTGCTCGATGCCCCTACTGTGGTGGCTAGCTCTACTTATATAGGCCCTGGTCCTCTTCCCAAATATTGAGCTGGAAGGGGGCCTCCAACGGCGGGCAAATTTAAAGGGGGACAGCTAGTACAAGCTATCCTAACAAAAGTGGTCTTCGCCTACGAAAGGCTCTGGTGGTGACGCCGTCTTGGGCTCCACGATGACCTCCGTCTTGCCGTCCTCCTGGCCTTGGTCTCGTTGCACCAATATAGCAACCTTTGCCTGATGCCTCGGTACTCCTTGCCTGCGCTGGCCTCCTTAACACGAAAGAGGAAACAAGGACGCTGCGCGCGCTGGCGCCCGCCTGGTGTCGTTCGTCATGGCTCACGTCACGTGAGCCTCGTGAGGTTTGACCCGCCTTGATATCTCTGCTCCTCGTGAGCCTGCCTGACTAGGCCACTCTGAGGAGGTCTTGCGTCATTCGCCTCGCGAGGCTTGGACCCTCGCGAGGGTCTTGGATGCCTTGTTGATGAAGATGGGCCGTATGGCCTGCTAGCTTAGCCACGCCTTGGGCCGCAGGCAGGCAGGTCTGGGGACCCCCGTTCCCAGAACGCCGACAGTAGCCCCCGGGCCCAAGGTGTGCTCGGGCTTGGCTTCGCGGCGAAGCCAAGGGTCAAGTTCGGAGCACCGCGGGCCCCAAAAGCCTGCGGCCTCGGTTGACGCATGGCGGTTGATTGGATGTGGGCGTCTCAACTTTCCCACGCTGCCTTTGAATCCGCCTAGCTATGCGGCCCCCGCGGCCTACACAGTTATTCCTCCGTCGCTTGCGCCTCGCTTCCCCAATCTCTCTGCTTCCTCGAGACTCTGCTTCCCTTCTCCGATCTGACCTGCCCTCCCCCTGCTTCATCGCCATGGCGCCGAAACAAGCGGACAAGGGGAAGAAGCCAATGTCCCCGTCAGGCACTCCTCCAGCTGTCGAGCCGGCGCTAGGCCGATCCCGGGTGCTCAACGACGAGGCCATGGACAAGGTGCGTCCGATGCTTGCTTCCAGCTTCAACGAGTGGGGAGAGACGGTGGCTTGGCCTGCGTCTCGCACTCGCATGGCTCGAGCAGCCACCGAGGTCCCAATCATCATAGATGCCCTCTGGGCTGGCCTGATTCCTCCCTTCTCCGCCTTTCTCAACACGGTGCTAGAGCATTACCAGATCCACATGCTGCATCTTGACCCCCAATCAGTGACTCTTCTTACTGTCTTCGCTTTCGTGTGCGAAGCCATGGTGGGTATCTCTCCTTCGGTGGCCCTCCTCCGTCATTTCTTCTCGCTGCACCTGGCCGATCCTTAGCAATGCTCGGGGTGCGTGAGCTTCCAAGCCGTGGCCGCGACTACGGGCGCGGGGATTGACTTTGAGCTCCCTTCATCCACGAGCGAGTTTCGTATGCGATGGGTGTTTGTTGATGTCGGCGTGCTCAGCCCCCTGCTTCGTCTCCCGACGGGGCCGGCTGTTCCAAGCTCCGGCTGGGGCCACCAGAAGCTCTCGAGCCCCCGCCTTGCTCTCGTCTGGGCCATGCTGAGGCTACTGAAGGACCGCGGCGTGACCGCACCAATGGTGGTGAAGGAGTTCGTCAAACGCCGGGTTGCTCCGCTTCAGCGCCACTCTCGCCCAATGTGGACCTTGCTCAACAGTCAGGACCACATGAGGTTCCAGGAGTCCGGGCTCCCTCTCGAGACGCGGCAAACAGTGCTCAAGGTTTTGACGGGTGTCCCTTTGCCGGCCGAAATTCCTGGGAAGAATTGCCTGTTGTATCGCTGCAAGAACAAGGATGAGTTTGCAGCGAGCATGCCTTCTTCCGACGAATGGGGGCTGCGGCCGATCGGACTGGTGGGGCCCCGCGAGAACCCCGTCGTCGTGGTTCCCTTCTTCGCCGCCGGTGCCGAGCTCGCCCCAGGTGAAGGTGCGGGAGGGCGAGCTCCGACGGGGGCCGGTGGCTCGAGTACTGAGGAGCACATGCCGAGTGGTGATCCTGGGGCGTCGTCCTCGGGGGCTTGCGATCCCCCTCCTGAGGCGCCAATTATTGAGGAGGCGCAGCATGCGGCTTTTTCGAGGCCAAGGCTCCAGGAGCCTCGGGAGGTTGTGGTGAGACGGTGCCCGGCTGTTTGCCGCAACCGGGCACCCCTGAAGACATCCTTCCAGGCTCCTCTTCGGCCCTACCGCGCACCGGCCGTCACGTCCAGCGTTTCAGTCGTCTTTGTATGGACTTCGAGGAGCTCCGCAAGAGGAAAGGATCCCCTAGCGGCAGCAATATCTTCGGGCCGTTGAAGCGGCGAAAGTACATCGCCATTGACGCGTAAGTATCTTGTTGTCACGGCTTCCTGCGTGTAGTCTCCTTATCCTGACGTCATTTCTCCAGGGCTCCTTCCGTTGAAGCTGTTTCGTATCCCGAGAGGCGGCCTCCTCCTTCATCAACTCCCCCATCTGCCTTGAGCGTTCCTGGTCTTCCTACCGCCCTTGGAGCAGGGTCGGTTGGGGGAGCATCTCTACCTTCGTGGCGCGCTGAGCCTGCAGCTTGGTCACCCCTCCCCCACGGTCTGGCGTGGAGCTTGGCGGGCGTGCCCAAGACTCCTCCTTTGCTCATGGGCAGCAGCTGGTTGGCTTCGATCTTCGGTTCCTCTTCAAGCAGCGACCCCAATTGGCTTGGGCTTCTCGCGAGGACGGGCTGGCGTCAGGTGCGGCGTCAGCCCCCAGCCCCCTGCCGAGAGGTGGCGCGCCCTGCCCGCAGCCCCCGAGGTGGAGGACGAGGTAGGTCGAGCATTCGAGCTCGAGCGCGGGTGGAGCGTAGTTCGTCACGAGCTCTTCCAGGAGGCGATGGGCGCGATGAGTCGACTTGGTGAAGAGCTCGCGGGTGTCGACTCGCGCCTTGAGGCTGAAGGTCTCCGGCTGGTGGAGGAGCAGCGCAAGTTGAGGGTGGCCATCAACCTCTGTCGCTATCAGCGCGACCTTGAGAATGCGAAGACCGAGGCGTCCCTCAAGATCGCCCATGGAGCCCGCTCGTGAGCCTCGGAAGAGGCTCGCGAGGCTGACCGCCGTCGCGAGGCTGCGGAGGAACGCGCGTGGGAGCTCCAGGCCTGGAGCGCGTCCCTTGAGCAGCAGGTGGAGGCGCGCAGGGCCGCTCTTGCTTCGCTGAGGGGGATGCTCGCAGAGGATGAGGAGGTCCGGAAGCACGGTGAGGCGCTGGCCCTGGAAGCCGTGGAGCGCAGCCTCGAGCTCGAGCGACTGGAGACGAGGGAGCGTCAAGTTGCTCAAGCAGAAGATGCCGTCGGGGCTTGCGAGGCCAGAGTTGAGGAGGAGGTGAATCGCCGGGTGGCCGAGGTTCGCGCGGACCTGGAGGCTAGGTACGACCTGAAACTGAAGCTCGCGGGTACGAAGGATGCGGGCAGGGCCGCTGCCCTCAGGCCCAGGTTGGATGAAGCTGAGAGGCGCGCGGAGGCCACGGCCGCCGCCCTGGTTACGGCGCAGGCGGACTTGGCCTCCGCCTGCGCTGAGCTGCGCTCCCTTCGTAGGCGGGTTGATGACGCTGAGGCCGTTGCATGGCAGAAGACGGAGGAAGTGCTCCAACGACGAACGCTGGAGCGCGAACATGCCCCTATGCTTCAAGATCTCCGGAACAGGGCCAACACCGCCCTGGGCCATATTTGCGACGTGGAGGCGCCGGCCCCTCACTCGAATGACTATGCCAGCTAGCTGACCTTCCTCACTGAGGTGGTGACGCGCCTGGAGGCTCGATCTGCCAGAGCTCGCCAGCTTGTGGAGGAAAGGGGGCATGGCCTGCTTGAGCGCGTTTTCTCCCGTGTCTTCAGCCACCTTCTGAATGCCGACCCCAACTTCGCTTTCGACGCCGCCATCGCCCCCGTTCCCACGGCCGTCCGGGGTGATCTGGTGCGTTGGGTTGAAGACAACGTGGACGCGTTGGTCAGGGCTTTCACTTTGGAAGATGACGGGGTGGTGGTCGCCGCGGATGAAGGCGACGTGGTTGACGACGGCGTCGGGGGCGTCGCCGATGGCGGCGACGATGCCGATGAAGATGATGACGACGCGAGTGACGCGTTCATGGGTGATGTAGCGAGCGACATTTCTGGTTGATCCCATGTTCTCCTATCGTTTCTTCCTGCACACAAAGCTCGGTCATGGCCCTTGGAAAACTTGTAAGAGCATCTTGGGAAGGGGAGCCCCTTATGTAAGAAAATTGCAGTTTTTACTTTCCTATGCGATGTGAGTTTGTGTCCTCGTGAATCTGGGTGCGAGTTTTCTGTCATGGTTTACCTTAGTCAGCGCCAGCTTTGAGCTGGGTCGCAAGGCGTCGAGTTTCTGGGAACCCTGCGGAGCTCGTCGCCCCGTCAGAAGGGGCCCCACAAGAGGTGAGCACCAGTTGCAGTGCTAGCGCGCACTTGGCGTGCGCGCGCTTCACGCAGTCCCGCTCGCGTGGAGCTCGTGAGGGGAAGGCGACGGACATGAGTCCCATACAAAACGAGATCCAGAAGGCAAGAAATTGCTCGAGCAAGAAAAGGCACCCCCCGCGCGCAACGACAAAAAACTCGGTTTCAACTTAAATCCAGATACAGAAAGCAAAGCTACAGAAAGAGAGATCCAAAGCGAAAGGCCGCATTCGGCACCTAGTCTAGTCTTCTGGTCTTCAAGTCTTCTCACCAGCGCGGAGCTAAGTGCTGCCACTAGGCGTGGGAGGGAGCCCCAGGGCCTGAGGCCGGCACCCCTGAGACTCCGGGGCATGTACAGACCCAACACATTATTACGTGAGAGTGTCACGGGCGGCGAGCTTCACAGACACTGGGCCTTCTTCACAGGTACCGGCCTTGCTTCATATCGCCAGTCGAGGGCCCCGCCTTGCGCCACCCTTGACTTCCTTTGAGCCGAACGGTCACTGGGACGACACAAAAGAGGGAAAGGGAACGCCAGCGGTGCCCTCGGCGACCACGGGTCCTCTGCGGGGGAAGGGTTGTCGAGGCCTCCCCGGCGAGGGCCTACCTCCGGGTGTCGCCAGGCGTCGCGCGACGCAGGGAGGGGCCTTGCTCCTGGCTCCCTCCTGGCGGCCCCCAGCATGTTTCCCTTGTTGGAACGGGTGCTGCCGTGCCAGGGTCGTCGATCGATGCTGCAACCTGACTCATCTGCAGCCCATGGTTAGCATAAGCCTGTTCCTGAGAGATTAGCGGTACCCTGTAGTTGCCGTTGCCGGCGCGACCGTCGTGGTTCTCCGTTGGTTCTTGGAAGGCTTCGGCTCCTAGCGCCCGCTCTCCCCAATCTACTCCAACGAATGAGCCGGGGTCATCCTCCGGTGCGTACTCTTGGTCCATCATGTGGGGCACGTAGGCTTCCGGGGCCGTCACCCCGAACACCTCGCCGTAGTGCCCCACGCTCCATGTTGCTCGGCCCAGGGTGGCGTCCTGAGGGTGGTCGCGTGGCATCCGGCCAGGACCATGGGGGGCCACGCTTGCGCCCAAGCTTGTTGCGGGCGACATGGGGGTAGCAGAGCCCCCTATGCTGCCAGCCGTGCCGATGTTGATGAAGCCCCCGGGCGTTGCTGACGGCGCGTGGTTGTGGTGAGGCCCGCCGTCTGGCCCTGCAGTGGCCTGAGGAGAAAGTCGATAGCAGAAAGGTGGTGTCCCCGACGCTGCCACATCCAGCAGCTCAGCAACACGCTCCAGCAGTGCATCCCGGCCGCACTCCATCAGCGTGCATCACAGCAGCTCCCTTGCCACCGTGAGTGCCGCCCACATGTTTGCTTGCTCCCGCCGTGAGTGCGGCGCCGTTGCTGCGGCATGACTCGCTGCTCTTGCAGCAGCTTGTACTTGCCGCGGGATGAGGGTGGACGACGCCTGGCCGCGCTGCCTGCGCCCGGCGGAGTTTGGCGGCGCTCGCGCCGCCTGGAGCGCGGGGTCAAGGTCTTCATGGGCAGGCGGCGCTGCCCGGGCTGGCCAAGCTGCCCAGCGGTCGGACCTGACCCTTGAGTCGCCGGACATCGTGCCGGCGGAGTGTCGGCGAGCTGGTTGGCGGAGAAGAAGCCCCGGCGCACCCCTACCTGGTGCGCCAAATGTCGGATGTGGGGTTCCGGCAAACCCTTAAGGTTCGAACACTTGGGTGCGCGCGAAGTCTTTCCCTCCTACCGATCTACGCCCTAGCTCGCTAAGATCTCGCGGGCGAACTCGACAAACTCGCAACACAGAGAGACACGAGATTTATACTGGTTCAGGCCACCGTTGTGGTGTAATACCCTACTCTAGTGTGGTGGTGCTGGATTGCCTCTAGGGCTGCTGATGAACAGTACAAGGGAAGAACAGCCTCCTGAGGTGGAGGTGTTCTTGTGCTTGGTGTCTTAGCGGGCGAGAGCTGGGTGGACTGCTCGATGCCCCTACTGTGGTGGCTAGCTCTACTTATATAGGCCCTGGTCCTCTTCCCAAATGTTGAGCGGGAAAGGAGCCAACAACAGCGGGCAAATTTAAAGGGGGACAACTAGTACAAGCTATCCTGACAAAAGTGGTCTTCGCCTGCGAAAGGCTCTGGTGGTGACGCCGTCTTGGGCTCCACGATGACCTCCGTCTTGCCGTCCTCCTGGTCTTGGTCTCGTTGCACCCAATGTTGGAAAAAGCGGTAGGCGTAAGCCAGGAGGTTGGCCTTCACCTAGTGCCTAGGCGGTGCCTAAGCGCCCTAGGCGCAGCCTAGGCGGTAATATAGTTTTTACTCATAATGTATTTGTGATTATTATATGGGTGTTGATATTAGTTTAGGGAATATAAATAAGTTAATTACTGTCTACTACCATTCGAATACAACCCGTCTGGCATATCAGTGCAGTATGTAGCATGATTTCTTGCTTGGGTATGCAATTCTTTGCTTGCCCTGCCTAGACCTCCATTTATGCCCTAGGCGAGGCGTTTGGCCATTGCCTAGCGTCTAGGCGTGCCTAAGCGCCTCCTAGGCACTGCCTTTTCCAACAGAGGTTGCACCAATATAGCAACCTTTGCCTGATGCCTCGGTACACCTCGCCTACGCTGGCCTCCTTAGCACCAAAGAGGAAACAAGGATGCTGCGCACGCTGGCGCCCGCCTGGCGCCCGCCTGGTGTCGTTCGTCATGGCTCACGTCACGCGAGCCTCGTGAGGTTTGCCCCGCCTTGATATCTCCGCTCCTCGTGAGCCTGCCTGACTAGGCCACTCCTGAGGAGGTCTTGCGTCGTTCGCCTCGCGAGGCTTGGACCCTCGCCAGGGTCATGGGTGCCTTGTTGATGAAGATGGGTCGTACGGCCTGCTGGCTTAGCCACGTCGTGGGCCGCAGGCAGGCAGGTCTGGGGACCCCCGTTCCCAGAACGCCAACAAAATCCACAACTACTCAACTAGCATGACTCTAATATCACCATCTTTATATCTCAAAACAATTATCAAGCATCAAACTTCTCATAGTATTCAACACACTCATAAGATAATTTTTACTAATCTTGGATGCCTATTACTTTAGGACTAATTTCTCAATTTAAGCAAATTACCATGATGTTTTGTAGGACTCTCAAAATAATATAAGTGAAGCATGAGAGAACAATAGTTTCTATATAACAAATCCACCACCGTGCTCTAAAAGATATAAGTGAAGCACTAGAGCAAAAACTATATAGCTCAAAAGATATAAGTGAAGCACATATAGTATTCTAACAAATTCCGAATCATGTGTGTCTCTCTCAAAAGGTGTGTACAGCAAAGATAATTGTGTCAAACTAACAAATAAAGACTCAAATAATACAAGACGCTCCAAGCAAAACACATATCATGTGGTGAATAAAAATATAGCTCCAAGTAAAGTTACCGATGGAAGTAGACGAAAGAGGGGATGCCTTCCGGGGCATCCCCAAGCTTTGGCTTTTTGGTGTCCTTAGATTAACTTGGTGTGCCATGGGCATCCCCAAGCTTAGGCTCTTTCCACTCCTTGTTCCATAATCCATCAAATCTTTTACCCAAAACTTGAAAACTTCACAACACAAAACTTAACAGAAAATCTCGTGAGCTCCGTTAGCGAAAGAAAACAAAACACCACTTCAAGGTACTGTAATTAACTCATTCTTTATTTATATTTGTGTTAAACCTACTGTATTCCAACTTCTCTATGGTTTATAAACTATTTTACTAGCCATAGATTCATCAAAATAAGCAAACAACACATGAAAAACAGAACCTGTCAAAAACAAAACAGTCTGTATTAATCTGTAACTAACCCAAACTTATGGAACTCAAAAAAATCTACCAAAATAGGACGACCTAGAAAATTTGTTTATTGATATACTGCAATTGGAATCAGTATTTTATCACGTTCTGGTGATTTTTAACAATTGTTTTCGTGAACAGAAAGTTTCTGGAATTTTCAGCAAGATCAAATAACTATCATCCAAGAAGATCCTATAGGTTTAACTTGGCACAAACACTAATGAAAACATAAAAACAAATCTAACCAGAGGCTAGATCAAATATTTATTCCTATACAGAAGCAAAAAGTAAAAAAAGTAAAAATAAAATTGGGTTGCCTCCCAACAAGCGCTATCGTTTAACGCCCCTAGCTAGGCATAAATGCAAGGATAGATCTAGGTATTGCCATCTTTGGTAGGCAATCCATAAGTGGCTCTCATAATAGATTCATAAGGTAATTTTATTTTCTTTCTAGGGAAGTGTTCCATGTCTTTCCTTAACGGAAATTGGAATCTAATATTCCCTTCCTTCATATCAATGATTGCACCAATCGTTCTAAGGAAAGGTCTACCAAGAATAATAGGACATGAAGGATTGCAATCTATATCAAGAATAATAAAATCTACGGGCACATAATTCCTATTTGCAACAATAAGAACATCATTAATTCTTCCCACAGGTTTTTTAATGGTGGAATCCGCAAGGTGCAAGTTCAAAGAAAAATCATCAAATTCACGGAAACCTAGCAAATCACACAAAGTTTTTGGAATCGTGGAAACACTAGCACCCAAATCACACAAAGCATAGCATTCATGATCTTTAATTTTAATTTTAATAGTAGGTTCCCACTCATCATAAAGTTTTCTAGGGATAGAAACTTCCAAATAAGTTTTTCTTCATAAGATTGCATCAAAGCATCAACGATATGTTTGGTAAAAGCTTTATGTTGACTATAAGCATGCAGAGAATTTAGCACGGATTGCAAGAAGGAAATACAATTTATCAAAGAGCAATTATCATAATTAAATTCCTTGAAATCCTAAATAGTAGGTTCATTAATATCTAGACTTTTGATCTCTTCAATCCCACTTTTATCAATTTTAGCATCAAGATCTAAAAACTCCGAATTTTCGGAACGCCTTCTAGGTAAAGGTGGATCATATTTAGTCCCATCATTATCAAGATTCATATTGCAAAACAAAGATTTAATAGGAGACCCATCGATAACTTTTATATCTTCATCTTTATTTTCATAGAAACAAGAAGAACACGCTTTCACAAAGCAATCTTTCTTAGCATGCATCCTAGCGGTTCTTTCTTTGCACTCATCAACGGAAATTCTCATGGCTTTGAGAGACTCATTGATATCATGCTTAGGTGGAATAGATCTAAGTTTCAAAGAATCAACATCAAGAGAAATTCTACCAACGTTCCTAGCCAATTCATCAATCTTAGGCAACTTTTCTTCAAGCAAAGCATTGAAATTCTTTTGCGAATTTATAAATTCTTTAACACTAGTCTCAAATTCAGAGGGCATCTTATTAAAATTTCCATAAGAGTTGTTGTAGGAATTACCATAATTATTAGAGCGATTACTAGGATACGGCCTAGGATTAAAGTTTCCTCTATACGCGTTGTTACCAAAATTATTCCTACCAACAAAATTCACATCCATAGATTCATTATTATTCTCAATCAAAGTAGACAAAGGCATATCATTAGGATCAGAAGAAACACTCTTAGTAGCAAATAATTTCATAAGTTCATCCATCTTTCCACTCAAAACATTAATTTCTTCTATCGCATGCACTTTTTTATTAGTAGATCTTTCAGTGTGCCATTGAGAATAATTAACCATAATATTATATAGGAGTTTAGTAGCCTCTCCTAAAGTGATTTCCATAAAAGTACCTCCCGCGGCCGAGTCTAAAAGATTTCTAGAAGCAAAATTCAATCCGGCATAAAATTTTTGTATAATCATCCACAAATTCAAACCATGTGTAGGGCAATTACGTATCGTTAATTTCATCCTCTCCCAAGCTTGTGCAACATGTTCATGATCAAGTTGCTTAAAATTCATAATATCATTTCTACGAGAGATGATCTTAGCGGGAGGAAAATACTTAGATATAAAAGCATCTTTGCACTTATTCCATGAATCAATACTATTTTTAGGCAAAGACGAAAACCAAGCTTTAGCACGATCTCTAGGCGAAAAAGGAAATAGCTTCAATTTAACAATATCGTTGTCCACATCTTTCTTCTTTTGCATGTCACACAAATCAATGAAGCTATTTAGATGTTAGCAGCATCTTCACTAGGAAGGCCGGCGAATTGATCTTTCATGACAAGATTCAACAAAGAAACATTAATTTCACAAGATTTAGTATCGGTAAGAGGAGCAATCGAAGTGCTAAAAAAATCATTGTTGTTGGTATTGGTAAAGTCACACAATTTGGTATTATCTTGAGCCATCGTGACAAACAAGGAATCCAACACACGAGCAAACAAGAAGCAAGCGAAAAAGAGGCGAACGGAAGAGAGAGGGCGAATAAAACGGCAAGGGTGAAGTGGGGGAGAGGAAAACGAGAGGCAAATGGCAAATAATGTAATGCGAGGGATAAGAGTCTGTGATGGGTACTTGGTATGTCTTGACTTGACTTGACTTGGCGTGAATTTCCCCGGCAACGGCGCCAGAAATCCTTCTTGCTACCTCTTGAGCACTGCGTTGGTTTTCCCTTGAAGAGGAAAGGGTGATGCAGTAATGTAGCGTAAGTATTTCCCTCAGTTTTTGAGAACCAAGGTATCAATCCAGTAGGAGATCACACACGAGTCCCTTGCACCTACACAAACAAATAAGAACCTCGCAACCAACGCGATAAAGGGGTTGTCAATCCCGCAACGGTCACTTACGAGAGTGAGATCTGATAGATATGACAAGATAATATTTTTGGTATTTTTATGATAAAGAGAAATAAATATGCAAAGTAAAATAAAAGGCAAAATAAATAACTAAGTGTTGGAAGATTAATATGATGGAAAATAGACCCGGGGGCCATAGGTTTCACTAGTGGCTTGTCTCAAGAGCATAAGTATTACGGTGGGTGAACAAATTACTGTTGAGCAATTGATAGAATTGAGCATAGTTATGAGAATATCTAGGTATGATCATGTATATAGGCATCACGTCCGTGACAAGTAGACCAACTCCTGCCTGCGTCTACTACTCTTACTCCACACATCGACCGCTATCCAGCATGCATCTAGAGTATTAAGTTCATAAGAACAGAGTAACGCTTTAAGCAAGATGACATGATGTAGAGGGATAAACTCATGCAATATGGTATAAACCCCATCTTGTTATCCTCGATGGCAACAATACAATACGTGCCTTGCTGCCCCTGCTGTCACTGGGAAAGGACACCGCAAGATTGAACCCAAAGCTAGGCACTTCTCCCATGGCAAGAAAGATCAATCTAGTAGGCCAAACCAAACTGATAATTCGAAGAGACTTGCAAAGATAACCAATCATACATAAAAGAATTCATAGGAGATTCAAATATTGTTCGTAGATAAACTTGATCATAATCCCACAATTCATCGGTCTCAACAAACACACCGCAAAAGAAGATTACATCGAATAGATCTCCACGAGAATCGTGGAGAACTTTGTATTGGGATCCAAAGAGAGAGAAGAAGCCATCTAGCTAATAACTATGGACCCGAAGGTCTAAGGTAAACTACTCACACATCATCGGAGAGGCTATGGTGTTGATGTAGAAGCCCTCCATGATCAATGCCCCCTCCAGCGGAGCGCCAGAAAAGGCCCCAAGATGGGATCTCACGGGTACAGATGGTTGCGGCGGTGGAATTAGGTTTTTGGCTCCGTGTCTGATAGTTTGGGGGTACGTAGGTATATATAGGAGGAAGAAGTACGTCGGTGAGCAACGTGTGCCCCATGAGGGTGGAGGGCGCGCCCAGGGGGTAGGCGCGCCCCCTGCCTCGTGCTCTCCTGGTTGATTTCTTGACGTGGACTCCAAGTCCTCTGGATCACGTTTGTTCCGAAAATCACGTTCCTAAAGGTTTCATTCCGTTTGGACTCCGTTTGATATTCTTTTTCTGCGAAACACTGAAATAGGCAAAAAAATAACAATTTGGGTTGGGCCTCCAGTTAATAGGTTAGTCCCAAAAATAATATAAAAGTGTACAATAAAGCCCATTAAGCTCCAAAACAGAATATAATATAGCATGGAACAATAAAAAAAATATAGATACGTTGGAGACGTATCACGCATCAATAAGAGTTTTGATGAGGCGCAGGGTATATAATTTTTTTGTTTGAAAACGCTTCGTTCAAGCCCGTACCTCTGGAGTTGAAAGTTCATGTGCTGCTATGTGCGTGGTTTCAGGTAGCGCGGCTGCGGTTGAGGCCCTTAGGGGTGAACTTGCCCAGGCCCAAGAGCAGGCAAGGGTGAACAAGGTGGCTGCTGAAAAAGCGGCCGAGTACCTGAAGGCCGAGCAGGTTATCCGCTGCCAGTATGAGGAGCGGGTAACTGAATTAGAGAAGGCGCTCAAGGACGCCGACGACAAGTATAAGTCCCTGGAGGAGAAGAGCAAAGCCCAGGAGACTGACCTTGCCAAGGCCCTTAAACAGGCCGAGGAGGCGCGGGCCGAATCCCAAGCGGCGCGCGAGGAGATGAAACAGGTCGGACAAGTAGCGGCTTGTAAGCCCCTTCTTCTACAGATTAAATTTGGCAATCAGTCGTATGTTTTTCTCACGCAACTATGGGGTGTTTTAGATGTCTTTGGGGATCTTCCGAAGAGCACTGCTGACGCCGCGCGATTCTTCCAAGCCCAGGAGGGGCATGCGATGGAGCAGCAATTCTGGAGCCAATTTGTGGCACGGGAGCGCCCCGTACTGCTGAATAACCAGATGGCGCAGTGGGCCGAGTTGCAAAGGGTATCCGGCGTGGCAATGAGGGACGTCATAGTCCGGCTGTGCCCGACCGAACCCATTCCGAGCAGCTATTTTGGCTTAGTGCAGCGGCTTTTTAACGCCCCGCCCCGTATTGATGCGGTTAAGCGTTCGTCGTGCATAGAAGGTGCACGGCTGGCTTTTGCTCGTGTCAAGATGCACTGGGCCAAGATGAAGGCTGCCAGCGTGGCCTTTGAAGGACCGCCCGGAGACAAGAGCCACCATACGCCCGAGCGCTATTTCGAAGACGTTCTAGAAGGCGCCCGCTTAATAGAGGGACAATGCTCGAAGGACATCTTGTTCGAATGAATTGTGTCCGAGCAACTGTATCCGAGTTATTCAGACATTGTACTGTAAACCGAGGCCTTTGTAATATATTTATGCATGTTATCTTTAAATTAATTCTCCTCCTGTGGGACCGTTTATATTTTGAGAGTTTGCCAGTCGTCGGCTTTAGCCCCCACATAGGTAGTACGGGGGTGTCCGGTATAGCACATAATCACTCTTGACCCAACGTACTAGTCTGTAAAGGAGGTGTTAGTGCGGCGAGCGAGGCAATCGGACTATGCGGCTTTACCACTCTCACTTAGTCATAGGAGTTTGACAATGGGGTCATAAGATAGCCCCTGGTGTGTATGCGGCCACCAAACTTAGATGCCTTTAGACACATGACTGAACACGGTCAGCCCTTCGTGTAATACGTGAGAAATCGCTAGAGATTTAATAAGTAACCCAATTGTTGACCAGCTCTCGCCGCATCACGACAGTCAGTTTTCAGCTATCTCTACTGAGGTGTTTGACCGGGCTAGCCGGAAACACGATCGCAGTAGTTCTCCCTTTGCTACCTTAGCCGAAAAAACGAAACGTAAGGTGGCAAGCACAGGAGCCGAGCAACCCAACTATTGACCAAAGATGTGATTCGGAGCCGATGCATATAATGCAGTATTCGGGACGCTGAAGTACACTCTAAAAGTGATCGGACTTTCTATCCTTGAAGATATGTAGATAGCTTGAATAGGGCCCCTGGTGATTTACGTGTATATGCCAACTTGAACGTAAAGTGGGAAAACAGAAAAAGTGCCAGTTCCAAGCTATTTCCATTACAATCTGATTGGCACGTCAAAACGTACTTTTACAAAAGGTGCAATAAGCATCACGGCTATTTTAGATGTCGAGAACAAGGGAAAGCTGTACACAGGTCCTAGATTTGAAAAGATGATCTAGAAGATCCTTTGGACGTTCTGCTGCACGTCTGCGTCGCTTTTCACCTTGGTGTAGGATCCTTTGAAAGGACCGACGGTCAAGTATGTACAAGGGACCTAGGAGGGGACCCTTGTTAACTCTGGAAATTGATGCGGGCTTGTAAAGAACTTGAAAAAATGAAAACAAGACGAAAAAGGTGGAGCAATATGTAGATCCGGATAGGGTCAAGCATATCGTGGACCCTATGTTTAGTATGCCTCCGTCCTTGCCCATGGTATTTTTAACGCGTAGTTATGCACGCGCGGTACGTATGCTGCTATCTGGCTAGGGCATTGGCTGAGGCCGAATTGGTCTAGCTCTATATGAGCCGGACTGTCGTTCTGCAAGGTAGACCGGACTCGTTTAACAGTGTCCGGGGGCTTGACTGCCGGTGTGGTCTTCGGCTTAGCGATGCCACCCTAGACCTCAGCCGCGAGGGCCGCGGTATGCTCCTCTGTACGGAGGGGGCGCTCCATGTTTCCATTGATTGTGATAACGCCACGTGGTCCGGGCATCTTAAGATTAGGATAAGCGTAGTGCAGGACTGCATTGAAACGGGTGAAAGAAGTTCGTCCGAGTAGTGCGTGATAGCCACTTCGGAACGGGACAATGTCGAAGATCAAGTCTTCGCTCCAGGAGTTATCCGATGAGCCGAAGACGACTTCCAGCATTATGGATCCTGTGCAATAGGCTTCCACGCTGGGTATTACCCCTTTAAAGGCGGTTTTAGTGGGCTTGATTCTTGACGAATCAATGCCCATTTTACGGACGGTGTCCTAATAAAGCAGATTGAGACTGCAGCCGCCGTCCATGAGGACTCGCGTGAGGTAGAATTCGTCGATAATTGGATCAAGGACCAATGCAGCCAAACCCCCATGACGGATACTGGTCGGATGGTCTCTGCGGTCAAAGGTGATCGGACAGGCTAACCACGGATTAAACTTTGGGGCGACTGGCTCTAAGGCATGCTTGCGCTCCCGCTTGGGGATATGAGTGACGTAGATCATGTTCACTGTTTTGACCTCGGGGGGAAATTTCTTCTGTCCCCCTGTGTTCTGTGGGCGAGGCTCTTCATCGTCGTCCTCGCTAGGCGGCCCCTTCCCCTTGTGTTCAGCGTTGAGCTTGCCGGCCTGTTTAAAGACCCAACAATTTCTGTTGGTATGATTGGAAGGCTTGTCGAGGGTGCCATGAATCTGGCAAGGCCGATCGAGTATTCTGTCCAAACTAGATGGACCATCTCTATTTCCTTTGAATGGCTTCTTCCATTGACCGGGTTTGGAGACACTGAATCCGGCGTTAACCCCCGTGTCTTCGGTATCTTGGTTGTTGCTTCGACGCTTGTGTTTATTGCGTCGTGGCTTGCCATTGCCATCCCTGGCTTCGGAAGTGCTGGGGTCGCTGGTGCTTTTGCTTCTACGAGCCAGGCAGCTATCTTCTCCTGCGCAAAAGCGGGTCATGAGTGTGGTAAGGGCTGCCATGGACTTCGACTTTTCTTGGACGAGGTGTCGGACGCTGTGTTTAAAGGCCGCGAGGGCTTCGGCGTCTGGACAATCCATAATTTGGTTCTTTTTAATCAAGAACCTGGTCCAAGGTTTCCAGGCTGATTCTCCGGGCTGCTGGACTATGTGGTTAAGGTCATCGGCGTCTGGAGGCTGAACATAGGTACCTTGAAAGTTGTCTCTAAAGGCGTCCTCCAAGTCTTCCTAGCTTCCAATAGAGTTTTCTGGGAGGCTGTTCAGCTAATGCCGTGCTGGCCCCTTGAGTTTTAGGGGTAGGTACTTGATGGCGTGGAGGTCATCACCGCGAGCCATGTGGATGTGGAGAAGAAAATCTTTGATCCATACTGCGGGGTCCGTCATACCATCGTATGATTCGATGTTCACGGGTTTAAATCCTTCAGGGAACTGGTGCTTCATAACCTCATCGGTGAAGCACAAGGGGTGTGCGGCGCCTCTATATCGAGTGCTGTCGCGGCGCAGTTCGGGTGAGGTTGTGCCTGTCACCCCAGGCCTGATGGTCGTCCACTCTTGTCAGAGCACGTCCCCTTGACCCATAGATTGATCTTGTCAGACCGGCTCTACTGTCCAGGTCCTTGCATAAGTCATAGGTATAGCCCGGGGCCGTTGCCTCCCTGCCTCGTCGGCGTGGTGCCGCGGGCTGGTGTTCGGCGTGGGTAGCCGGTCTGTCCCGTCCGCGCGATGGTCGGTCGGGCTCGTCGGCGTTTTCATGCTTTGGCGGTATTGGCTCAAGGGCCTCACCGTCAAATTGAGGTAGTAGCTTACGCTTCGAGTAACTCTTGGTTCGGCGCTCGAGGCCATATTCCTCGGTTGCCAGGACCTTAGTCCATCTGTCATTGAGTATATCTTGTTCAGCTTGAAGCTGCTGCTGCTTCTTTTTCAGGCTTCTCGCAGTAGCGATTAGCCTGCGCTTAAAGCGCTCTTGCTCGAGCGGCTCCTCCGGCAAGATGAAGTCTTCATCGCCGAGGCTCATATCCTCTTCGGAGATTGGTAAGTAGTTACTATCCTCCGAGTCCTCGTTCCCGATTGGATCATCAGGGTTAACTTGCCCGTTTTCCATATCATCTTGTTCGGATGTTGGCTCGACAGGGGCTTCTAGGTCTTCGGCGTTCTCCGGAGTGTTATTGTCTTCGGTGCCGGTATTGATGTCTTCTTCGCGACGCGATTTTGAGCGGCGCCGCTAACGTCGACGCTTTGGAGGTGCTCCGGCAGGCTTGTCCTCAACTCGAGCCTTCTTGTCGTCGTCTGTCGGATGTGGGGTTCCGGCAAACCCTTAAGGTTCGAACACTGGGGTGCGCGCGAAGTCTTTCCCTCCTACCGATCTACGCCCTAGCTCGCTAAGATCTCGCGGACGAACTTGACGAACTCGCAACATAGAAAGACACGAGGTTTATACTGGTTTGGGCCACCATTGTGGTGTAATACCCTACTCCAGTCTGGTGGTGGTGGATTGCCTCTAGGGCTGATGATGAACAGTACAAAGGAAGAACAGCCTCCTGAGGTTGAGGTGTTCTTCTGGCTAGGGTAGGCTCTCGATCGGGTTGGATCAAGCTAAGATTAGATGCCTCTACTATGGTGGCTAGCTCTACTTATATAGGCCCTGGTCCTGTTCCCAAATATCGAGCGGGAAGGGAGCCAACAACGGCGGGCAAATTTGAAGGGGGACAGCTAGTACAAGCTATCCTGACAAAAGTGGTCTTCGCCTGCGAAAAGCTCTGGTGGTGACGCCATCTTGGGCTCCACGATGACCTCCATCTTGCCGTCCTCCTGGTCTTGGTCTCGTTGCACCAATATAGCAACCTTTGCATGATGCCTTGGTACTCTTCGCCTGCGCTGGCCTCCTTAGCACCAAAGAGGAAATAAGGACGCTGCGCGCGCTGGCGCCCGCCTGGTGTGGTTCGTCATGGCTCACGTCACGAGAGCCTCGTGAGGTTTGCCCCGCCTTGATATCTCCGCTCCTCGTGAGCCTGCCTGGCTAGGCCACTCCAGAGGAGGTCTTGCATCGTCCGCCTCGTGAGGCTTGGACCCTCGCGTGGGTCTTGGATGCCTTGTTGGTGGAGATGGGTCGTACGGCCTGCTGGCTTAGCCACACCGCGGGCCGCAGGCAGGCAAGTCTGGGGACCCCCGTTCCCAGCACGCCGAAAGTAGCCCCCGGGCCCAAGGTGCGCTCGGGCATGGCTTCACGGTGAAGCCAAGGGTCAAGTTCGGAGCACCACGGGCCCCAAAATCCCGCGGCCTCGGTTGACGCATGGCGGTTGATTGGACGTGGGCGTCTCTGCTTCCCCACGCTGCCTCAGCAACTGCACGACTCGACAAGTCCCTGCGACATGCAAGGAAAACCATCATTACATGCGATCGTGGGAAACGCCGGTTGGCCTTCTCTTCCTATAAATGGGGAGGGGGTGGA